>NC_048218.1:123429188-123455394 GCF_002007445.2 Ailuropoda melanoleuca | reverse complement strand
CGCTCCCGGAGCTCCCTTCTCAGCCTGCTGTCTCAAGCGTGCGGGTCCGCGGTCTGTCCGCTCCCCCTTGCAGGTGGCTACCGCTTCCCGGCGCCCTGACACGGCGGCTCCCTCCCCCTTCTGTTTAGCTTCCGATATCTGTGCGCGGTTTCACGGCTCCCCGCTTCGTACCTCGATACTCAGCGCTGGAGATGTTCATTTGTAGAGATCCAGATGTATCTTCCTGCGTCTCAGGCTGATTCCGTGGATATTCCCTGGTCTGGTACCTATCCAGCTCAACTCAGGGGACCGGCTGAAAAAGGTGTCCCCTACTCCTCCGCCATCTTAACCTTGGTCTCTAAATGTCCTTTTATCTAAGTAACAATTGCTTTGAAGCAAAAGGTAAAGTGCTAATCCATGCATTTGTGGCCTTACAAATTTAATTGGATAACAAATGATTGCATTACCTAGTTCTAATTGCTTAAAAGTCATGTGATAGCCAGTTGCACAACCAGAGACATGTTCTTATTCTGACATTGTTTCACTTAGTTTAATCCTCACTTTTTCTTTACAGTGTCTGGCTTGCCCAGACAATTCCTAGGGATTTCTAGAATACAAAATCCTGGGCCAAAACTTATCCTGGCCATCCAGGCAAACATGGGTCCCCAGGGCCTGAACCTGGAGTGGATAGAGAAATTTTCAGGTTTAGGTGCCAGGTCTGGGGAAGTCTGCAGTGAGGGCTAAGTGAGGCTGCAGACAGAAAGGAGCAGACGGTGACCCACAGTCACCGCAGCACCTCTTACCTGCTGTGGTCCCCTCACAATGACTATCCTCAGGGAAGACACTGAAGACCAGCCCAGTTTGCAGCTTTCATGAGGTTTGGTGTGATGAACAGGTGACATCGTATCACCATGGAAAACATTATGCCTGGAAATAATTCATTCACAGAAGAACAAATGCTGCATGATTCCACTTATATGAAAACTCTGTTAGTTAACAGTAGTAACATAGTTAGTAGTAGTAACATTGTTAACAACAGGGTGCTGTGCACTTAAAAACTTGTTAAGAAGGTAGATCTCATGCTATGTGCTCTTAACCAAAGAGAACAACAACAAAAGCAAGGGGACACAATAAATGTTTTCATGGTGATGGGTATGTTTATTATCTTGTTTGTGGTGATGGTATCATGTATCATGTATATGCATGCATATATTTATACATTAAATATATGCAACCTTTGTATATTTAATTTGTCTCAATAAAATTGAAAATAAGCAAAGAAAAAGAGGATGAGCACAAAACAAAACTGAGACTATCAAGTGTTGGCAAAGATGTAGAGCAACTGGAATTTTCATTCACTGCTAGTAAGTTGTAAATTGGTAAACCCAAACACTATTTGGCAGGGTCTACTAATAGTGAATATATGCATATCCTGTGGCACAGTATTACTACTCCTAGGAATATACCAAAATCAAATGTGCAACTATGTGCATCAACAGAGACCTAGAAGGATATTCATAGTACTATCACTTGTGGCCGCCCCAAACTTCAAACAACTTAATGTCAAGCAATATTAAAATAAATATACAAAATGAAAAGAATATATATACATAAATGAAAAGAAACTACTACATTCTTTAATATGACTCAATATTACAAACATTTCATTGAGCAAAAAGAACCACACAAGAATACATACTACTTGTGTTCATTTACAAAGGTTCAGGCAGGCAAAACTAATTTTGGTGGTAAAATTCGGAACAGTAGCTACTAGTGTGTAGGAGTGCAATTACTAAGACTAGTATGAGGAGAGATTCTATATTCCTCGTAAATTTTCAAAATCTTGGTCTAGGAGATGCTTACATAAGTTCATTCACTTTCCTACCAAGACATACACTCATGATTACTGCACTTCTTTTGCACATGTGTTATCCCTCAAAATTTTTTTCACACTGATCAATTAAATTTTTTTAAATTATATTTTTTCAATTTTAGCAAGGGTGCAGGGAGTTGCTCATATATTACAGGTAGGAATGTAAGTTGTAACAGTTACTTAAAGGAGCAAATGAAAGGATCTACTATGAAGATTTAAAATCTACTATGAAGAATCTACTATGAAGATTCTCTATCCAGCACATTCACTTGCCAGTATTTTTACCCTGGAAAACACTTGGATATAGGTACAAAAAGGAGCATGCACTTATGTTGAATGTAGCAATGCTTCTAATAGAAAAAAAAAAAAAAAAAAGAAATGAAGTACATAACCCAGAGTAAGGAAATCATAAGTTGTATCTATTGGTTCCAAGGACTACCATGCAGTATTTTAAAAGAATGAGGTAGATCTATATAGAGATATGGAAAAAGTTCAAGGATATAATGTTGATCGGGGAAAAAAATCTACACATATGTAAAGGCATAGCAACTAGGAGTCATCATATAGGGACTGGGTTTGTAATTACTGCCTGAAAAGGATTTTAGTCTATTTGAAACATTTACATTTATTATTATGTGTAACTTAAAATTAATAATAGCACTTAGAATTTCTATCTTCTTTGGAAGACTATCCATCCAGAAAGTAAGAGTGGTTCCCTCCAATAGGTGAACTGAATGCCTGAGAAACCGGAAGCGGAAGAATTTTCACTATATGACCTTCTACACCTTTAAATATTTGAACGACATAACTTTATCATCTATTGGTAAAAAGTTCAATTAAAACTTAAAGGTAATTTGAACTAAAACAATAACTAAAAGGCGCTCAATCTCGTGGGAAAACATACAAATATAATTAAATGTGACTACTATTAAAATCGGAGTGTTAATTATGCGACAGGCGCACAAAGGGTCTCTTAAATGTCTGGGGGACTTGAGGAGAATTCAAAGTGGAGGTGACGCTTGAACAGAGAAATGGAAGGTCCTACTTTTTCATTCCTGGAGAGCTCAGAGCGAGGTGCCAGGGGCCCTGAAGCCCAGGCCATATCTATTTTCCACAACTGGAACCTAAATCCTCACCAAGAGACTGGAGGAAAGCGAAAGAAGCGGAAACTCCGACAAGGGGGAAGCGGCCGCTTAACAAAACGGTGTGGGGCAGCACTCAGCCAAGTCCAACCAGCCCCCGGCTCTCAGACACCGAATTCCAGATTCCCACCCTCCCTTCGGGCCAAGCCAGCCCGCCTCCCCCGCCTTCCCGTGTCGCTTACTGGGCAGCAAATGATCGACATACGCATCCACCAATCGCCGGTTCTGTTACGGGGGCACTCACGCCCCAGCCCAGTCTTTGGTCCCTCAGGCGAGATGAGCCTCTGTGCGTCGACGTCAGCGTGTTGTCGTCACGGGCCGGGTACTCGAGGAGGAAAGGGGGTGGCTGACTGCAGGCGGTGGGCTGCGCGTCGGCTGCGGGGTTTGGTCCCGGGTCCCGCCCCGCCAAGCCCCGCCCCTTCGCCCGCTAGGGCTCCCGGGGTTCGCAACCACGGAACCGCTGTCCCCGGGCCAGCCTGGGGCGGCCGGCTCGAAACCACCCGATAAGGTAGGCTGGGTTTCTCGTCACCCTATTTGACAGATTGGAAAACTGAGTCACCCGGGATCAGATGACTTGCCCGGGGTCACGGGAGACCCAAGAACGGAGGCCAGAGCCAGAGCCAGAGCGTTGGGGTGTTTGCCGAGTGCTGCGCGGTCCTTGGGGAGGGGGAGGGGCTAGGCAGGCTGTGTTTATAAAGGATGCACAAGTGAGTTTGCGGAATGCCGAGCCCCACCTCGTTCCAGTGCTTGGGCTGGGATGCTGGGACTGGATTCAGGTAATGAGGTCTGCATTCCTTCACCTGCGGACCCCGAGGAGTTCTCGGTGGGGTCCCGCCCCGTGCTGGCGCCATGGGCCCTCCAGAGTTACCACGAATGGTGACTAGTGTGATGCGTGGGTTATTATAGAAGGTCGATCATTGGCCTCTTTTATTCATTAAAAAAATCGGTGTTCGAAACAAAACAAAATTTAAAAATCAAAGCACAAGTTATGAGTGTTGTGGCTGTAGTTTCACTGCTTTGCCCACTCATGGTATTCGGCCATATTTTGAAATCTCAGTAGCATGCTTATTTTTGTTTAGGATTTTCTAGAAAGAGATTTTTTTTTTCTCTTTTGTTCAGATATGGGTTAACATTGTGGAACTTTTCTTATCCTTCCGTTAATGTGCCAGTTATTCACCATGTCGTTTGTCTTCTATTTCACAGATGGAATCACTGAATTCATCACTTGATTCAGTAATAGTTTGGATAAGTTTAGCAAGGTAACAAAGTAACAGGTCTCATCTCTCAAATATACTGAAATTAGTTCAGATTGTTTACCTCAATCTTTGTTGAGAAGCGTTCTGAAAGATAATTCCCATCAATATATACCATCTAGCCATCCACCCTCTTTCTAAAAGCAGGATCTCAAAAAATAAAACTTTTAGTACCTTTGCTTTATTTATAGATTCATGCCTATAAAGTGAAAATGTGTGGTGTATAATATATGCATGCATATATAATATAATATTTTCATAAAAAGTTCTCTTTAAATCATGCTGTCTAAAACATTGAATTTTCAAGTCTGCATGATTGCATAGAACTGCACTAAAGGGGCGCCTGGGTGGCACAGCGGTTGAGCGTCTGCCTTCGGCTCAGGGCGTGATCCTGGCGTTATGGGATCGAGCCCCACATCAGGCTCTTCCACTATGAGCCTGCTTCTTCCTCTCCCACTCCCCCTGCTTGTGTTCCCTCTCTCGCTGGCTGTCTCTATCTCTGTCAAATAAATAAATAAAAATCTTTAAAAAAAAAAAAAAAAAAAAAAAAAAAAAAAAAAAAAAAGAACTGCACTAAAGAAGTGAAACTGAAGTCACTTTGGGGGGCTTTTCCTTATGTTCACAGGATGGCAATTTTAATCATTTGAATTTATTCTTTGAATAAATTTATCAGATGAATACCTCATCTATGCCACATTTTGGTTTAAGGTGTTGGAGATTGAGTGCTGAAAGATTTAGACAGGGTTCCTGCCCTCAAAGACCTTCCATTTTGGTGGAGATACAATAAACATGTAAACAAAAATCACAATTTTAGATAATGATAAATGATAGAAAAAATAGTTCAGGATAAGGGGATAGAGTGTGACTGGGATGGGAGGAGTTGGAGCGAATTTAGATACAGTGATCAGAGAAGACTTCCTTGAGGAAGTGACAGCTTCATGAGACCTGAATATTTAGAATGAGTCAGCCATGGGAGATCTGGTGGAAGTTTCCCAGCAGACATTGCAGTGCAAAGGGGCTAAAGGAAGAATGATCTTAGCATGTTCCAGGGGTAGGAGAGAAGCCATATGCAATGGAGTGAACCTCAGAGAGAGTGAGGTGGGCGGAAATGACACTTGAGAGGTAGGCATGAACTATATCATCTGAACCCTGTGCAGGCAGGCAAAATGCATAGGATGTGTGTATTGCCAAATCCCTCTTTATTTAATGAGTCTCATAGACTCTAGCCAGCTCTCTGCTTTATTTTGGTTATGAAATCATTGCAGCAATTCATTATATATTTTTTTTCACCAGTAGTCTTCTCTCAATGAAAATATGTCTTCTTCCCTTGAGCACTGTATCCCACACTGTTTTATTCCTGTTCATTATTAAGTGCAGGGCTCTCAGCCTCTCCTTATTTTCAGCTCCCTGCTTTAATCCTTCCTTCCTATGAGTCCTTTAGTATTACCATTATGTGTTCGCCCTTTGGAAAGGACTGGCAGTCAATCCGTGCCCTTGTCCAAGCTGAGTTCTAGGAAACTGCATTGTCAAGAGGATTACCATTTTCCATCAGAACTTTTAACTGACCAGAGACCTAATGTCTGCCTTTATTTAGTGGCTACACTGTGCCAGGGGCATTACATACATTCTTATCCTTCCAACATATTGCAGAGGTAAATATTATTCCTTCTTGATCAGAAAGGAAGCTTGTACTTCGGCCATCCAGCTAGTACTGAGTAAGCATAGATTTGAACACTCCAATTAGCCTAACGCCAAAGCCTGATCCATTGCTGCTCCACCTCACTGCTTCCCTGAATACAGAGCAGCAGCTATAAATCTCTATTATTTGAAATTATATTTTTTGAAATGGCATTTTAAAGATCATGATTCAGTTCTCTCATTTTTATAAAGATTTTATTTATTTATTTATCTATTTATTTGAGAAAGAGAAAGAGAGAGAGCCAGAGTAGGGGGAGGGACAGGAGAGAGAGAAGCAGACTCCCCACTGAGCAGGGAGCCTGATGCGGGGCTTGATCCCAGGACCCCGAGATCATGATCCTAGCTGAAGGCAGATGTATAACCAAATGAACCACCCAGGGGCCCCCAGTCCTCTCATTTTAAAGGTCGGGCTGTGGAAGCCCAGGCATAACTGGTGCCAAATTCTCACCTTACTGATTCTCAGCCTGATGTTTTTTTCTGTTATACCTCATAAAAGTTCCATCACAACGGGTCTCTACATATATGAAAATACAATATTTCTTTTTTTTTGAGAGAATGTGTGAAGGCTGGGGGGGAGGTGTTGGGGAGGGAGGGGCAGAGAGAGAGAGAGGAAGAGAGAATCTTAAGCAGGCTCCAGGCTCAGTGCAGAACCTGAGGCAGGGCTCAATCTCATGACCCTGAGACATGACCAGCAAGAGTCAGACACTTAACTGACTGAGCTACCCCGGCACCCCTCAAAATGACTTTAAAATTTAAGGTGTAATTGCACACATCCTTTTTTTTTTTTTCTTTTTTAAAGATTTTTATTTGCTTGAGCGAGAGAGGCAGAGGCAGAGGGAGAGGAAGAAGCAGGTTCCCCACTGAGCAGGGAGCCCAGTGCAGGGCTCGATTCCAAGACCCTGGGATCATGACCTGAGCTGAAGGCAGATGCTTAACCGACTGAGCCACCCAGGCACCCCTAATTGCACACATCTTTGAATGGGAGTTCAAAACTTGTTCCTGGTTTCCAAGCTTTAACCTTGTGCTTAGTGTGCCAAGTGTGCGACCATTGTCTAGAGTTGCTGGCTCATGCTTTCTGTTAGCAAGTGGAGTTTCTTCCTAGAATTGAGGAAGCCTTTGGGTCAGCTCAGGGATATAACTTCTCTTTCTTGGTACTATATAATCATTTAAAAAAATTAAGTAGAAATAAATTCATGAATTTTATGGTTGAAAATGGGTTACTGTGTTCCTACAATTTAAAAATACTCATTATTTATTTCCAAGCTTTGCTTATCATGACTGGGATATGGTAGGTGAATAATAGTAAACTAACAAATAGTTTAGTTTACTTTCTGGTGGCTTTTTGGCTTTCCTATGACATAATACAGATTGCCTTTCATTAGTTGAATTAGAATTATGTTAATGGAACTACCTTCTTTCTTACTTATCGGAACGTCATTAAATTTAGGCAAAAGAGAGCCTTGGCTCTTTAAGCCTTTCACTGGGTATTTTGACTGTTTCTCTGTCCTTCAAGATTGTTCGTGCAACTGATGTCCATGTTCTGAAGATCTGGGCTGTCATGATTCGGTCTCAAACTCTAGCACCATCCTTCCACCATGAACCCAGTGCCCCAAACTGAACTCCTGGCTGCTTCAACTTCAGTGCCTTTGCTTGTGTTCTGTCTGGAATGCCTCATAGATGGACAGATGAGCCGAAGTTCTGCCTGTCCTTCCATGTCCATTTGTGCTGCTTATTTCATGAGATATTTCCTGTGTCTTTAATAGAAGCCTTCTCTTTCATAGCACTTTTGAGAGTCTTTCTCTGTGATGCAGTTTACCAATCCTGGTATCTTTGGTAATGCACTCTTATACATGGGTGTTCAAATATATGTTTGCTTGAGCTTAAAAGACACTTAACAATTCATGTTATACATGCAAAGTTTTTTGTAGATTGTAGAGCCATTTAGTTTTATATATACTTTTATCATCTCATCTTTGAGAGAAGCACTGTTACACTTTTCTTGGCTTTGATTCAACAGAACCTCTTTCCTGTTTCAATGAAGGGTCTGACTTCTGCAGTTACCAAGGGATCCCTTGAGAGGAACTCAAATCTTTGGGTTGTAAATGGTGAAGGCACATTGTCACAAGGAAAGATCATTGTTGCCTGTGTTTATGGTATTGGACAAAATAATAGCAGTTCCACTTTTGAATATTAAAGATTAGAAAAGGCCCAGAGAGCCTAGCCAGGGGTGTGTGTGGTGCTGGGCTAAGAGGCCTGGTTCGTATCCCCTGGCTTGAGGCAGCAAGGGCTTGCACTAGCTATCCTGGGTTCTGATGTCCTGCAGAGCTCGAGCCTTTCTGAGCTATTTCACTTGCTTTGCTTGTTCTCAGCCTGCATCTGGACGGTCCCTGTTGTGGTAACTCCACATCAAAGCAGGACCCTTTATCCAGGATCCCTGCCTGAGCTGTTCAAGCCTGCAGGCAATTCCTGGACAGGCAGTGGGATAGTACTGGGTTTGGTTGACTCTTGAATTTAAAACCCTTCTCCTCGGGGCGCCTGGGTGGCACAGCAGTTAAGTGTCTGCCTTCGGCTCAGGGCGTGATCCCAGCGTTGCGGGATCGAGCCCCACATCAGGCTTCTCCGCTATGAGCCTGCTTCTTCCTCTCCCACTCCCCCTGCTTGTGTTCCCTCTCTCGCTGGCTGTCTCTATCTCTGCAGAATAAATAAATAAAATCTTAAAAAAAAAAATAAAACCCTTCTCCTCTACTTCTCCTCTTGTCACAGTTTTCCAAAAAATATTTTGGGACTATTGGGCATCCTCAGTGTACAAAACTTGGAGTTGGGAAGAATTTGGCCTAGTACCTTGTAAGTGGCTGTAATCACAGGTTTCCATGCCCCATGTTTTCTGGGACACTATGCTTTTCAAATATTGTGCATTATTGCTCGCCCAGGTGTATTCTTGTTTGCTTTTTGTTTTAGGAAAATATATTCTCATGTTTTTGTTTCCTTTAAATTAACCACTTGCTTGTTGAGCTAATGATGTGGAACCAGGGAATTTCAAGTATATTTTCCTATTTGTATCGTAGTTAAATTCATCAAGCAAGGAGCTCCTGAGCTATCAGAAATGTCTCTGGCTGAGCTAGGAACACCAGCCAGTACTTGTTTTGGGCATTATTGATAAGTGCTAACACTTAAAGAGGGCTTCCTCTGTGCCAGCTGCTGTTCTTTATGTCTGGATTGCTCATCCTGCTGACATTTTGGGCTGGATATTTTTTTGTTGTGGGGGCTGTCCTGCAGGATCCTTGGACTCTACCCACTATATGTCAGGGACACACCTCCCGAGTTATGACAACCAAAAACGTCTCACCGGGCCCAATACCTGGAGAACCACTGCTTTAGAGAGACGAATGTCTTCCTCGCAACAGCCCTCTGAAATACATTGCATTATTATTGTCTTCATTTTACAGAAGGAGAAGCTGGGGCGCAGAGAGGTTAAAGTAGCTTGTCTAAGGTTACACAACTAGTAAGCAGAGGATGGACATCAGGCAGTGCCTTTGTGAACCCCGTCCTCACATAGCCAGCTGAGACTGGGCCCCAACTATTGGGGATCCAAAGACCACGTAAACTAGGAGCCCAAACAAATGTCAAGAAGGACCAGGCAGGGCTGTAAGTAAGTGAGGTGGCTGGGTGGCAAACCGGGGAGCTGGGGAGTATTGCCAGGATTGTCTGTATTTGAAGAGAAACTAGAAATTTGGATTTGTGTGGGGGAAACTCTCATATTTTAATATTGGCAATGAATTCGGTGTTTATAAAACATCATGTAAGCCAGCAGACGTATAAACACCATTACCTATATATGGACAGGGTTTGGTCCCAGGGCATCAGTTCGCAGTCTTTTTTTGTGTAACCTTTGCAGCAGTGTGACGTAGAGAAGTATGCATGCATTTGATGGGGGAAATGTAGATACTGTGTGGAGGGCGGGTTTCCCTTTGAAGGCTTTGGAAATGAGGGTGGGTGGGACGGGCCTCCAGACTGGAAGTGGCTGTCTTGCTGTTTTTTAAGCCGGAAGAGTGTGAGAATTAAAGCTGGCTATCCAGCATCCTTTGAACTTGTAGTGCTCTGCTGCTCAGTGCAGACCATTTGAAAGTTCTGGACTCTTACACCCTCCAGTAGCATTTGTACCTGTTTCTCTCATGCCCTCTGCTCATCCAGGTTGTAAAATACATATTTTTATAGGACATCTAGAAAACATAAATTCTGGAATCCTGGCATGGCTATATCCTGGAGAAGCAAACCACAACTAGACCTCACTTTGTTGGCAGCCAGAAACCCATTGAGTCCGGTTTAACGCTTTGAAGGGCCAGCATCTCTCCCTGCATTTCAGTAGCCGATGGATAGCTGTGGCCTTTGGCGCATTTTCCTTGTCCTCAGACTCTGGCCTCCTTCGTTGAGCCTGTGTGCCTTCATGCCCCTGCTTGCGGTGTGAAAAGCGAGCCCACACTCCCATGCTGACCATCCATGGCCCTTGTCACCTGTCCTCCTTCCTGGTCCATCTGCGCCTTCTGAGGCTTGCTCACATGGGGCTCCTCCCAGACCATCCATGGCTCACGGTCCTGGACATGCTCCTGCGCCTCTTTTTAATTTACTCCAGTCTTCCTCTTACTCACTATATATACTTCCTTTCCCTTTCTTTCTTTCTTCCTTTTTTTTAAAGATTTTATTTATTTATTTGACAGAGAGAGAGAGACAGCCAGCAAGAGAGGGAACACAAGCAGGGGAAGTGGGAGAGGAAGAAGCAGGCTCCCAGCAGAGGAGCCCGATGCGGGGCTCGATCCCAGGACCCCAGGATCATGCCCTGAGCCGAGGGCAGACGCTTAACGACTGAGCCACCTGGGCGCCCCTCCTTTCCATTTCTTGCAAAGTCATACATTTTCTCTTGGGTCATCTTTTTCATGAAGCCTATTCTGGTCACCACAACCTAAAGTTCAATCTTCTCTGTATTATAATTATCTTAGGCTTTGATTTCTAATTATTTGTATAACCATTTTACCTCCTTTATAAAACTATTCTACTTGAGGATCAGAGTCATGTCTTTTCCATCTTCATTTTCCTCACAGCTTCTAGCATAGTGTTTGACTTGTGATAGATACTTACATATCTGTCTGTTTGGGTTCCATTCATATAGTGGTTTCTTTCTCTTTTTCCATGTATTTGTATCAGTTTAGGTAGTGTGTTGTTGGAATGACTTCAGTAAATAGCCTCCAAAGTACATTGGGAAAAGAGATGACCAAATTAATTAATTTGGGGCATTTTGATTCATTGTTTTGTCAATTATAGTAATTAAAGAAAGTTCAGATATTCTTGGTTCATTTAATGTAATATATTGAAACTCCAGACATGTGTGTAAATTTGCTTAACTTTGGTTAACAGGTACCCAGACCCCAGACTTTTATATGATATTTGTGATTCATGAATTGAACAAACAAATCAAATGCCTTACACATGGCCAGGTATTTCCCTAGGTGTGAAGGATATAAACATGTCTTGTAGGAAGTCTTGGTCTAGCACTGAGAAAAGGACATGTGAACAATGTGTAAAAGATTAGAGGTGCTGTTGAAGATATATGACATGTGTGTCATCTATTGGGGTCATGGAAGGTTTCTTTGAGGAAGTGGTGCTTAAGCTTCCCTAAACAGTGAACTGGCTTATTATTGCTGTTGTTTAAGTGCTCTGATGAAAAGGGTCTCCAGGAAGACGGAGCGTTAGGGCAAAGGCATGGATGATGAAACTTCCTCCTGTACAGGGAACTAAAAATAAGTTCCTCTGGCTAAAGCCCTGGGTGTAAGAGAAATGGAGTTTGGAGTAGAGGGATGGAATGATTTTTTCAGGTTTTCATTTTTAAAAAAACTAGCATGATACCAGCATGGAGAATGTTTTGACGGTGAGTGAGTCTGAATTTTGGAGTAATGTGAATGAGTGATAATTGGGAAAACTGGAAAAGTCCAAGAAGGGATATGAGGGGAATGACATGGTCATCAGTTCAGAAGATGGAGCTCACAGCAGAATCAAATTTAATGCATTGTCTTCATAATAAAAGCTGTACACAAGATCTTATAGGTTGTTTTTTTTTTTTTTTTTAAAGATTTTATTTATTTATTTGACAGAGATAGAGACAGCTAGCGAGAGAGGGAACACAAGCAGGGGGAGTGGGAGAGGAAGAAGCAGGCTCATAGCAGAGGCCTGATGTGGGGCTCGAACCCACAACGCCGGGATCACGCCCTGAGCCGAAGGCAGACGCTCAACCGCTGTGCCACCCAGGCGCCCCAGATCTTATAGGTTGTTATTAGTTTTTCCTTCCTTAAACATTTTTTGAAGTATTTACCGGCAGTGTATATGTTCTCCATCAATATCCGTATTTTTAAGTCATTCTTAGAATTTTCTTTTTGACTTTGTAATTGCTTATCTCTTGTTACATTATTTGAGAGCAAATAATGAAGCCGGTTTCAAACCTTTATTGAGAGCCTTGAGAGCTTAAAGAGATCCTACTACTTTTCTGATGTTCTCTGCCTCTGTAACATTCTCTGAATCCATTCTCATTATGAGCTTATAATTTCGTTTTCTGAGTATATTAGCCTATAGCTGCATTGAGTCTTATATTAGTGGTCTTTGTTTTTGTGATTCTGTTTCCTGAAGCATAAGCTGAAGTCATCTGATGCTGATCTCCTGAAGGTCAGTTTCCTCTGTGACCACCTAAAAAGTGTAATGGAAAGAGGAAAGTTTACTCGTTTGTTTGTTTGTTTTTAAATCCAGGCATCAAGATTTTGCCATTGATTTTCCTTATCTCTCATGTGCACCAAGAAGACCTTCACCCACAGTAGAGATCAGTAATTATGTTAGAACTGTGTGCCATCTTTGTATATCAAAGGGTAGGAGATGATATACATAACTTCTGCCTGTTGGTAGATACTCCTGGGCAAAGATGTGAATGACATTTCCTTTTATTGGCTTGCTCTGGTTTGTGAATTAGGAAGTTGGCCTTGGATAAAGCCAGGGGCAGTTGGTATTCTGTCTTCCCTGGCATTACTCTCGGTGCACCACTTCTCCCGGCGTTGGAGCCACTAAGGAGCAGTGAGTATAGGGTGGCTTTGTCAGCTAGAGTAACACTTGCAGAAACGCTTGTTTCTCCTCTTTCACAGAAGGAGTCTTGTGCTATTGCATGAAGAGAAATCCCTCTTGCTTCTGAATAGCCACCTTAGTTTTGCTGTCTACTTGGAATTTAGCTTCAGGTTGCCCCGTGTAGAGAAGATAAGTTTGGGGAGGCCTACGGAGAATGTGTGATGAACACATTTTTAATTCTGGTCATTGAGATGAAGAGAGATGGTTACTAAGAGAAGGGTCCACTTGTAAGCACTTGCCTCTGATTTCTGGGAGATCAGTGAGCTCAGTGCCTTGGGATGTTACTGATTTTCAGATCTAGATCAATAAGATCGTAGTTCTGTCCTGAGAACCGAAAGCCTGTATTTGAAAATTGCTCGCAGTAAGCACTGAAGAAATGGCGTTACTTGGTGCAGAGATGTCCTCATAGACGCTGGAAAATATGTCAGGTTTCTTAACTGAGGGATTTTGTTGGTTTACAGCTTCCTCTAGAGCTTCCAGGGTGCCATCCGAAACTGGCCCGTGTGTGTGCAGGGCAGGGATAGAGTGGAGAAAGAGGTAGACCACTTCACATTGCTCGTGGCAGTTGTAGGGACGAAGGCACTTACAAGGCTTGTCTTGAGCAGCTGCAGGATGGGTAGTTTTCCTCATCCAGCCTCCAGAATCTTGAAAGTTTATGTCGAGGCCTCGAACGAGTTCAGTCAATCAAACACCCAGTCCAGATGGCCTCCGCACCACAGTTCTATTTCAAGGCTGTATCTTTGGAGCAGCTTCTGGGAGTGGGGAAGACAAGCAGAGTACACATTCCAAGGACAGAAAAGGGGGTGGGGAGCCTCCAGGTGACCAGGTCCAGCTCACAGGTTGGCTGGTGGTCACGTCCCCTTGATGATCTCCTCCAGCAGATCTTATCTGTCTAGGAAGTAATATGATGGTTGACTCCATAATTGCTAAAGCTGGCAGCACATCCCTAAGAGGAAGTTTTAAATATTCATGAGAATGTGTGCACTAAGGAGCAACATGGTTGCTCTGAATTACCATCTACTGATGGTTGAGACTGCTAATGAATTCAAAATTGGGAAGAATAGTGCTAACTCCATAATAACCATAATAACTGATTTCCTGTGATTTTTAAGGTACGCTAAAAGTAGATTTTGTTCTTTGGGAAGAAGAAGAAGTTCTGGAAAATGGTGGGTAGTCAGCAACCAAAAAAATCCACCGTCTTTTATACCTGTGGAAATGACTTTGTTTGACTCATGAAGGGAAATGGGGTTATGTATAGCTTCTGTGACCTAGAAGATTAAAATAAAGTTTCCAGGTGAGCTGTGAAGGAAGGATGTGAGTATAGAAATTAGAGCTGAAGCTGAGGAAGGGAGAAAAGCTGTAAAATGTATTTGAGCACCAGAGGAGATCTACTAGGAGGAGACTTAGAGTTCGGAGAGGGATGGTAGAAGCTGGAGGAAGGTAGCTTTAGAGACCACGTCGTTCCAGTTATTCTGGGCCACCTGCTAGCAGTTTCTGAAAAAAGATGAATATTCTTGTTCGCCAGAGCCCATCTTGAGAGAGATTTTTTTATTCTAACGGTGATGAGTTGTGGCTGTAACATGCCAGCCATCTGACTCAGCCAGTGCTGGTGGTGTAACTGGCTACCAAATTGTCAACCCCTGCAGAGGTAGTGAGCCAATAGCATGGACTACCCAACGTGACTGGCCACTCCATGGCATGCTGCCATTTTGTCAACCTGTGATCTGTGGAAGAACAAATCTGCATTGTCAAATGTCCTTCCTCTCCCCGGCTGTCTTACCTTCCCTTGGACCAGGCAACACCCAGGGGCATGGTTATTGTCAGGGGTACACACCTGACTTCCTTCCTTCCATCCTTTCTTGTCAGTCATTCCCTTCTATTATCTATCTGTCTCCTCAACTAGATGCTGAGATCAGGGGAACGCTTGTGTTGCTTTTTGGATCCTTTTAAATGTCATTGGGGTTTTACATTTTGTAGGTGTTCAGTGCTTATTATTTAACAAAATGGGAACTTTTAGTGGACTTAAAGAGGGCCTGCTTCTTAATTATTTTCTGTTCTATAAATAAAGGCACTTTGTTTTTTTCTCATCTTTTATGGAAAGAAGGGAGAGCATTCAAATTCCTGTTTTATCGCATGGTTTTTAACTTCCATCCCTAAGCTGCTGACTCTCAGATTTCTCTCTCTAGCTCAGACCTCTTCCCTGAACTCCTGACTTATTTCCAGCTACTTGCTTTAATAATAAGTACTATCCACTTGGATATTAATAAACATTCCATACTTCATGTGTCCAAACTAAACTGATGTTCTTCCTGGAAATTGCCCCTCTATCGATCTTCTCCATTTCAGTGAATAGCAACTCCATCCTTCAATTTTCCCCAGGCTGTAAACCCAGCAGTTCTTTTGTCCTTCCTTTATTCCATACCCCACACCCAGTCCATCAGGAAATGCTTTTGGCTCTGTATTTGGAACCAGTCGGTTCTTAACCCCTCCATGCTGCCACACTAGTCTACTAAGTCAGTGTATTACTACCTCTTTCCTGAATTGTTATCATATCTACTGATTGGAGTCTTCCTGATTCTATGGTTCTCTAAGCTAGAGGGCCTCTACTGTAAACCTTCCAGTGTCTTCCTATCTCATTAAAGTCTTTACAGTGTCCTGTTAAGGTCCTCCGCCCCTTCTTAACTTCTCTCTTATCCTCTCCTGCTGTTCTCCAGCTGTGTTAGTTAGCTGCAGCCACGCTGAAGGCTAATGACTTGTCTGCACTCCAGTGTGGCCAACTACACCTCAGAGAGCATTGCCTTCCTCTCCCTACAGTGCTCTTTGCTGGTCTTTGCCCCACCTTCTCAGTGAGGTCATCCTGACCACGCAGTTTAAATGTACAGTGCTCTTTTGTTTACCCCGTGTCCCCGTTAGAAAATCTGCCTTCTGCTCAGGTCGTGATTTCAGGGTCCTGGGATCAAGCCTCGAGTTGGGCTCCCTGCTCAGTGGCCAGTGTGCTTCTCCCTCTCCCTCTGTGATCTCTCTTACTCTTGCTCTCTCTCAAATAAGTAAATAAAATCTTTAAAAAAGATAAAAGAGAAAGTAAGCTCTGTGAGGGTAGGAAATATTTTTGATTTTCTTCATTGCCACATCCCCAGTGATCAGAGGAAGACCTAAAACAGCCTTTTGGTGTTCGACACATATTTGTGGAGTAAATAAAGTAGACATGGTGTATTACTGGCAAACTTTGAATTTTCAAAAATTATCAAGTGCAGTTGAAAAATTTTGTAGTACATATCCAGATTCAGTTTCTCAGTATGTTTTAGTTTGCCTCATAAATTATCAAAACATCAATATGCATTTATCCAGCCATCTGTAGATATAATATTTCTATGTTAAGTGTCAAATAAAAGTTTGCAAATATTTTTACTATTGCTATAGAAATAGATCGTGTAGAAATTAAGTTTCTATAAAAACAGGTTTGGGCTTGGGAGATAACTTAGTGTTTTTAGAAGACTGACTTAAAAATACTGTAACATTTATTTCCTGCTTTAATTTTTCCAAGTCATTAATATTAATTTCTAAATAAATCTTAGTCTTGAAGCATATCGTTGAAAGGTTAAGTCCTGTTTATGCACACACAGTTACTTTGATCTGCTGATATTAGCAGAAATTATGGAGTGAGACAAGACTTCAAGAAGTGACAGAAGTTTTTAATAGAAGGCCTTGAATGTGTGTGTTGGTGGAGGGGTGGGGGGGGAAGAGAGCAGAAAATAGTAGCAAAGAGGGAGCAGATTTATCAGGATGGAATAAATGCTTTCATTACATCCCAAGTGAGTAAACAACACTAGAAAAGACCTAGAGAATAAATATTTGGAATAAAACTATAGAAAGTGTGTAGAGAGAGAGTACTACAGAGTCAGACATTCTAAATTCTTAAAGAGAAGTAAGAGAACAGAAGGCAGTGGTGTTGAAATGGAGCAGTCAGTGTCATGTAATAAATCAGCTGCATGAATAAAACAGCACCTGGTGTGCCCGAGCCTCGGTGGATGATGTCTTGTAAAAAATCTCTTTCCCTAAGTGTCTGGGAAGAGTTTGGGCACTAATATATGGGACCAAATGAAGGACAGATTTGGCTTGTAAAAGCTTATAGTATAGTGATTATCTGGTGCACCTTTTCACTAAAGACCTGAGCAAACTTTAGAGCCCAAACTGTTGCTCAGTATCTCTTCCACTGTTTCATTGAGGCCTCAGGACAACAACAGAAAAGGCCATTATTAGGGGAATGTTCAGACAGAATGACTGCTCTCTGCAGTCACAAGTACTTAGGAAGTCTTCAGCCAGTTTTCATCTGTGTGGGGATAACAGGATAGTTCTATAAAGGGCAAAATGATTTGGATGCCTAGAGATCTTGTAGAGGTTTTCCTTTTAGTCTGTCACTATGTCTCAGACCATCATGTACAGAAGATTATGCAAATGTGTGCAAAATGCATGTGCATTCTGGTTTACAGAATGATTTAAGTGGTTTTCTAGGATGATTCTGGTTCCTCTATGCTCATAAAGGTAGCTCACACTGTAGCAAAGTTAATTCAATGATTTTTTTGTAATGAAAATTTGCCTTTGCTCTCTGTAATATCTGTATATTACATATGCACGTGTATTGTATATACATTATATTTAAATATATATCCCATATATGTTTGTAGATACTGGATGGATGGATAGATAAATAGAGGCAACTCTATTACAAAACATCTTTCTGTCCTTCTGTTTTTCTGAACTATTCATAAGTTAAGCCATGAACTTCATGATACTTAGTACTCAGTACTTCAGCATGCGTCTGCTAAAAATAGGGGCATTCTCCTACAGAACTGGAAGACTGAACTATAATCAGTTCTCCAGTTGTCTTCTGTACCTTTTTCTTTTCTTTTCTTTTTTCTTTCCTTTCTCTCTCTCTTTTCTTTCCTTTACCTTTCTTTCTTTTTTTCTTTTAAATTCAAGATCCAGTCTAGGCTTGTGTATTGCATTTGATAGTTGTGTCTCTTTATTTTTTTTTTTAAGTTTGAAGAGTATCCACAGTACTTTTCCTTCTTTCTGTTCTTGTTTTGTTTTTAACCACATTGGCTTCTTTGAACAGTCCACAATACCTGTCTTGGAGAACATCCCAAATGCTGTGTTTGTCTGATTGTTTCTTTATGACTAAAATCAGGTTAAACATTTTTGGTAAGGGTATGTCATAGTAAGTAATTGGTGTTATGTACTTCGTACTGCATCACAGCAGAAGGTGTATAATAATGTCAGCTTGTTCCAATATTAGTAATGTTGTTTGATTACTTGGTACAGATGGTGGCTGCCACATCTCTTCACTGTAAAGGTATTATTATCCCCAACGGAATTATTAGATGATCTGAGGGATAATACTTTGAGACTGTGAAGATCTATTTCTCAGTAACCTCTTTATGATTTTTAGCATCCGTTGAAGATTCTTACATGACTCAGTTACTCCAACTATGGGTTACAAATTGTTGATTTTTCTAGTTTTATTACCTCTTCTTCCTTTTTTATATCTGACTTTTTGTGTATAGGAGAACTTCTAACCCATCTCTCTCTCGTTTTTATTTTTTACAATACTACTGTGGACAGCCTATACAATTTTTTTTAAATGGTTTTGTTTTCTTGTGGCTTCTATAAGAAGTCCTTGCCTACAAAAAGGTTGTAAAAATATTCTCCACATTCTTATTTTTGCACAGTGTGAGTCAGGGTTCAAAGTTCTTTTTTTTTTTTTTCCCCTCTCCAATTTTGATAGCTGGTTCCTGGCATCATTTGTTGAAAACAAACTTTCTTTTTACCATTAGACTGCTCTGACATCTTTGTCCAAAGTCAAATGATCTTAAAACTGCAGGTCTATTTCAAGGCTGTTTGTTATGTTCCGTTGATCTATTTGTTGATCTTTATGCTAGTACCACACTGTTTTCATTACTGAAGCTTTATAGAAAATCTAAGTTAGGCAGTGTGAGTCTTCTAGTTTTGTTCTTCTTTCTCAACATTGTTTTGGATAGTCTCATTTCTTTGCATTTCTATATATATTTTAGAATTAGCTTATTAATTTCTTTTTTTTTTTTAAAGATTTTATTTATTTATTTGACAGAGATGGAGGCAGCCAGCGAGAGAGGGAACACAAGCAGGGGGAGTGGGAGAGGAAGAAGCAGGCCCATAGCAGAGGAGCCTGATGTGGGGCTCGATCCCATAACGCCGGGATCACGCCCTGAGCCGAAGGCAGACGCTTAACCGCTGTGCCACCCAGGCGCCCCAGCTTATTAATTTCTACCAAAAAAACTTGAAGGGATTATTATTGGGATTGATTTGTATCTATAGATGGATTTAGGGAGAATTGAAATATTAACACTATGAATTCTTCTAATCCATAAATATTACATATATCTCCATTTATTTTCATCTTTATTTTCTAAGCAGTGTTTTTTAGTTTTCAGCATTGAGATTTTGCGTGTATTTTGGTAAATTTAATGTTTGTGATGCAATTTTAAGTAGTCTTTCTATCTGTATTTTTTTAAAGGCTTATTTATTTATTTGAGAGAGAGAGAGAAAGGGAAAGAGTTCATGCAGAGGGAGGGGCAGAAGGAGACAAGAAGACTTCCCTGCTCAGCGGGGATCCTGATGCGGGGCTCAATCCTAGGACCCTAAGATCATGACGGGAGTCTAAATCGAGAGTCAGATGCTTAACTGACTGAACCAGCCAGGTGCCCCATGTCTGTCTGTCTTTAATTTCTTCCCACTCTCACTGTCCAGAATAAAGGGACTAGGGAATAGGTAAATCCCAACATTTTAAGCAAACTGTTGATTTAAAAAACAATGAAGAGCAAAAATAATCTTGTTGCAGCATAATAAATGTCGTTATAGAAGTCTGTATATTGCTATTCTGAGCTCAGGGCAGAGAGGTGTGGAAGAGTGGGAAGAAGCCAAAGCTTCCCTGAGAAACTAACCTTTGAGTTAAGGCTGACAGGATGAGTAAGCCATAGAGATAAGGAGAGTAGCACTCTGGGTAGAGAGAAAAATACAAGTAGAGCTTCCAGAGAATGTGATGCCTTTAGGGAAGTGCTTATGATTTCTTGCGTGAAGTGGTTCTGGAGAGGGACGCAGAAGTCGACCATGTGTTAGGTTAGGCAAGATTAGCGAGTTTGAGGTCTGTCTACCTGAAGGTCCCAGGAAACTATTTAATAAATGATCTCATAAATTTAATTTGCTTCTCTAAAAAATTCATAGGTGTTTGATGAGAATTCTTTTTTATTAGAGTATCAATAAATTCCTTGTGTGCCTTGTCTTTCTTTGCCCATTTTTCTAATTGAATTTTAAGGTTTTCATTATGTCTTTAGTTTTATTAGTCTTTTGAGTTTCACTTCTAACAGAAGACAGATAGGGAAGCTTTTGATTTTTATGTATTCCGATGTTTCTCTTTGTAGATGTTCTTATAAATTCCTCACCTAAAATCATTATTTCCCTGCAGTTTCTTCTACGGCATAACCCGTGCACATGGTTTTGTTTCATTAACTTTTATTTATTTATTTTTTAATTCTTTTTTTTTATTTTAATTTTTTTATTATATTGTTAGTTACCATATGGTACATCCCTGGTTTCTGATGTAAAGTTCGATGATTCATTAGTTGCGTATAACACCCAGTGCACCATGCAATACGTGCCCTCCTTACTACCCATGGAAACTTACATGTATTTTGATGTGTAGATTGTTTCCTCCATGAGCCAGAATGCCTGTTTAATAGTTGTATTCTTTTGCAACTGAATTTTGATGGCATTTTTATCATCTGTAAATATTTTTTGCAGAAGAGCTTAGAAGTACAGCTTAGAAGTACAGCTGGTTTATAGGTAATGAGTTTTCCTTGATCTTTAGTGTTTTGTTTTTTTTTAGTTGAACTAATACTTGGTATTTGGTTAATTTCCTACCACAGTCAGATTTCTGATTTCTTATAAATCACTGTTGTGGTCTCTGTCCACACGTGTGACCCCTGAAGATGGGCACACACTCCTCTCCTGTCTGCCTCTTGTTCCTTGTCTCCGGGTGCTGATTATCACTTGCCATTTTTCTCCTTCAGTTTACAGTTGTTTTTCTTATATCACTAGTATATTTCCCTATATCTCTTTCAAAAAAAAGAATAAGAGACTTGAAAGGGCCACATTTTGAGGAGAGTGGAAGACAGTAAATGTCAATAGGGAGATGAGTCCCACAAAGTTTGAAATTATGCCAATCCCCCCAAATTGAAAACCAGTCAGAATTTACATAATTTCAAAACTTTTTGGCCCACACGAATCATAAGTTGTATTCATGCATGCTTTTGAAATGCAAGGAAACATTTTAATGGGTAAACAGAAATATCTGCCTCCTTATTGGATTTAGTTTTTATTTATGTGAGTTTTCACTTATTATGCGATGTGCGATGTTTTGGGAGTACATTGGAATATGGGAGCCCTACTCACAGGAGCTGTTGTGACGTTTAAATGACTCTAATTTAAGTTAAGTACTCAGCTCTGTGCCTAACTCAGTCTGTGCTAAGGAAATTACTCATTTTGCTGTTAGGTTAATATGGTGGTATAAAAAATGCTACATAATATATAATAACATGTTCATAGGTGGGAGTAGTTGATACTTGTGTTCTTTGTTCTTGTGTGTTCTTGGACAGATAATGTCAAGATTATGTTAGCTTTGTTCTGGAACAATTTGCAAGATTTTATCTTCTTTTTTTTTCAAATTTTGAAATACTGAGCAAACTGACTAGTTCCTTTGCTAGGAAATTCTTTATCAACTTCTTTACTTTTTTTTTGGGGGATGGTTCATTCTAGGCAGGCCATCTCCATCTTGATAAATCTTGATAAATCAAGAATACTAAAGTATTTTCCAGAGTATTAACTTGATGATTCTCAAACGTAATTAGTGTTAAGTGTCACTTACAGCTTGAAAAGTAACCTCTCCTATAGTGGTACTTTTACTCCTTTCTTAGTCTCCCCCTCCCCAATCTAGGTTTACCTCTTTGCCTATTTCTTGGGCTTATTTATATATTTTAAATTTGTGGAAATGTTCATCCATGTACAAAAGTGGAGAGTTTAGTATGATGAATCACATTATACCCATCTCCCAGCTGGGAACATTTATCATTCTCCTTTAGAACTTATTTATTAATTATACTCATTGTTTTTCCGTTTCGATATTTTTTCCTATAAGATAATTGTAGTTTTTGTAACCTTAAAATTTAAGTGCCTATTTTTAAAATTTTATTCTTTATTTAAAAAATAATTAAAGCACTTTAAGGAAGTGAATTTGATGATAAGCACAACTTTGACAGTTTCCTCTGCTTTTACTGTCTTTTTTTTAAATTATACAACCTAATTTATTATTTTTTTTTAGAGTAAGATGTTTTACTTCCATTGGATCTGCTTCTCATCCTTGAGAGGAGAAAATGAATATTTACATTGAATATCCGAGAGTTTGACATGTTCTTACCTAAATGCTTCGTTAGTAGGGCATTTTCAGAATTATTATTATTTTTTTTAAGATTTATTTATTTCTTTGAGACAGAGATTGAGAACAGGCACGTACAAGCAGGGGGATGGGAGGGGCAGAGGGAGAGAGAGAATCTCAACCAGACTCTGCACTGAGCATGGAGCCCGACCGAGGATTCATTCCCAGGGCCCTGAGATCATGACCTGACCCCAAATTAAGAGTCAAATATTTAACTGACTCAGCCACGCAGGTGCCCCTTCAGAATTCTTTTATAAACATCTCTCTAAACATTTTCCTAAGGTATTACTCTCATTTTTTAAATATTTAAAAATTTTTAAATATATTATCTCAGTATTTTAGAAAATACTGCTATGAGTGTCTATTATGCATTGTTTTTTCTATGTACAGTTCCTAATTGCAAGACTTAATTGAATTAGATTTTATTTAGTATATAATTTTATGCTAAATATTGTAAACATAACATATATCCTTAGAATAGCATATTGTCTGTGTTTGGGGGGTTAAAAAATAATTATCAATCTTTAAAAAATTATGTCTTCAAATAATCTGCATCCATATGTATGTCTTTAAAATACCAAGTAGATTTTTTTTAAAGAGTAAACTGTCAACCTTTCCATTCTGATTATAATCTATCGTTTTCTTAGCTTTTACATTTTCTTCATTTTTAAGATCAATTTTTTTTCTCTGTTCTTTCTGGTAAGGCAGGAGTGGTAAATCTTAAACGTGAATTCAAATGTATTACACTTCTCAACTTTTAGAAATCCAAATATTAGCTGTACTTGCCTAGTTGAGAGGATCTATGTACTATTAAGAATCTATGTACTTATTAAGAACCTTTAGCTGAACTTATCCTGCTTTTTAGTAGTTACGAATTAGTAATCATACTCAAATACTTGTAAATCAGATTTTAACAAAAGCAACTGTACTGTATTACCATTACAGAGTCAAGTTCAGTTATTCTAGCTCTGTTTTGAGCCTGATAACTGTGGTCCTCTTAATAATTTACTTACAGAAAATTATTGATAATTACATGTAAGTCCACAAATCAATCATTGTGTTACACCACATTAATAAAAGAAAGGATAAGAACCATATGATCCTCTCAGTAGGTGCAGAAAAAGCATTTGACAAAATACATCGTCCTTTCTTGTTAAAACACTCTACCACGTAAGGATAGAGGGAACATACCTCACCATCATGAAAGCCATATATGCGAAAGACCCACAGTGAATACTACCATCCTCAGTGGGGGAAAATATGAGAGCTTTTCCCCTGGGGTCAGGAACATGACAGGGATGTCTACTCTCACCACTGTTGTTCATTAGGTACAATTTTCTATAATTCTCTTTTGTTTTTTTGCCTATGATATGCAAAATATGCTAATATTTAAAGGTGACTATCACTAAGGTGGTATCTGAATGGGATCTCTAGGAGTTCTCAAAGAGCAATGCTTTTGCAAGTCATCAGGAGACATCCGGACATCCATTTCCCCAAAAGTTTCTCGGTGGTATCACATTGACTTTGTTAGTCTTACAGTCCAGCCCTCTTTCTTGTTGACCAAGAAACCTGATTTGTCACCGTCTATTTCCAGAGACCCATGGAGAGTGGCTCTGCCTCGCGTGGGTCAACTCACATCTCAAAATCTGCAGTGAGCACTGTAACTGCTGTGTAGACTGAATGTTTGTCTCAAGCTGATCAGTCTCTTGTTTCTCTACCTACACTATGACACTTTAATAAGAAACAGAATTTTAAAAAGGTGGTGGGAGGTATGCAGGGAATTATTAAATTGTTCAGTGACAAAAGGCAGTAATGACACCCTTATGCCATCGTATTAATCATAGGAGTAATCTGGCCCGTGCCCTGGAGATCTTAAAATCCAACAAACAAGGTACTCCTACTGGAAGATCAGGCTAGATACAGCTTCCATTTGCTGTGACCCCCCTGTTCCTGTGTTTTCGACCGACCCATCCCCTTTCTGATGGGCACATTTCCTCTTCCGCTCTTGAGAGCTGAACACATGCCCTGTCCATGTTCTCCTATCTTGGCCTGTGAACCATTTTGCTTTCTTAGGGACACCATACATCTACTCTGATTCATTATGTGTTGAATTTATAGTTAAACTCTCAGAAAGCAGCATTACTTTAATTGTTTCACAGTTTTCCCCTCCGCTCCCCCATTGTAGCACTGATGATATGTGCAGATCTGTAAAAAGCCTTGCAGACTTTCATATGTGGACATACATTGTTTTCTTTTTCTTTTTTAAATATTTCACTCAGTTGTCAAATTAATAGGGATCTACTGGCAAAATTTGACTCCTCGACTGAGGAGAGGTTTTTTTTAAATTTTTTTATTTGTACTGAACAATAGGGCGATGTTAGTTAAATGTTTTATAGAATTTTTCACTTACTACTTTACAATAACTGATTTTTGCCCCCAGATTTCTCTATCCAGGAATCTCGTGTTGTTTCTATCCAGTGATTTCCTGTTTAAACTGCTAATTTGAATGTGATAGGTATTTTAAAATTCAATCCAACATTCTTCAGTTTTGTTTCTTAAATTCTACATAGGAGTGAGAGCATATGGTATTTGTCTTTCTCTGACTTATTTCGCTCAGCATAATACCCTCTAGCTCCATCCGCATTGTTGCAAATGGCAAGATCTCATTCTTTTTGATGACTATCGAGAACAAACTGAGGGCTGCTGGAGGAGAGGTGGGTGGGGGAACAGGCTAGATGGGTGATGGGCATTAAGGAGGGCATTTGTTGTGATGAGCACTGAGTGTTGTATATAAGTGATGAATCACTGAATTTTACTCCTGAAACCAGTATTACATTGTATGTTAACTAACTAGAATTTAAATAAAAACCTGAAACAAAATAAAAGATAATAAAATTCAGTCCAATAGCCTAGATTTTAGAAATATTTTTCTAGACACTGCATTTAGTTTGGAGCATATATGGCCTAAAGTAAGGCAAGACTGTTTTGAAATGTGAACGTAGTGGTAGTGGGCAGTTGGTAAAAAAAAAAATGTTGGTTCGATCTTGATTTTATTAAACTTCCTGAAGTGCTTTGTAATGCTGGTTCTCCAGCTCAGGAAGCTGCAGTGTTGCACAAAGGCATCAACTCCTTAACCCTGTGCCCTGCTAGTCTTTCTAAAGCCACTTCCGTCAGAGTTCCAGCGGGCCTTTGCTTTTCAGGGTAGAATTGACATACCGTATAACATCAACAACATGAAGAAGTACAAGACAGTGAATCGTACTGTTTTCTTTGTTTAGGACATCTTATCTACAAACAACTTTGAAGGTTTTAAAAAATATAAGCCGCTTCATTTAAGCAAACATTAAATAGAAATTTTATTTTATGAAAGGTTAATGATTGATTGAATTTGACATGTCGGTTATCCAACTCTTCTTAGGCATGGCAGAACTTTGCTCATCTCATACTGATATCCTTAAAATATGAAGTTTGTTTTACTCTGTTTTTTGATTCTCCGAATTAGCTGTAGCTTCCTTCCCACATCCTCACTTTCTGTTTTATATTTCTTTTTTTTTTTTTTTTTTTTTTTTTTTTTTTTAAA
>NC_048218.1:123339832-123429039 GCF_002007445.2 Ailuropoda melanoleuca | reverse complement strand
GAGCCTGATGTGGGGCTCGATCCCAGAACGCCGGGATCACGCCCTGAGCCGAAGGCAGACGCTTAACCGCTGTGCCACCCAGGTGCCCCATGCCTCTATGTTTCTTAGTTACCATGCCTCTTTCTCTTACTGGCAAGGCGTGTTTGTAAATGTCATGTTATTTCCTCAATATTCCCATTCCCCAGTTCCAGCTGTTTCGTCTTGGAACCTTTAGGATCCAGGCAGGACTTTTACTATCATACAGTAGGTCTTATCCCATGTAGGCCTTGCAGGAGGATAGCCAGCTCAGGCCGCTCCCTGCTCCCGAAAAACCCAGTCCTAGGATGGAGTGGGCACAGCTAAGGCAGCCCATGTCTTTAGGGACTCTCAGATTCAATGCCTGCATCTCCAGGTCCATTCCTTCTAGTAATCTCAGAGGAGGCTGAGGAATGGAGAGGAGAGAAGTAGAAGACCTGAGTTTTAACCCTAAAATATATCTTAAAAGATCTCTTAGATGGGCACATCCCTGTCATCCACATAGGCCTCAGATTCTTTCTTCTTTTTTAAATCTTTAAGCATACATTTATTTTATAGGCAAGAACAACTTTGATAACAAAGATAAAGCTTTGAAACAATATGATGAGACAGTCTTCAGGTTTTAATGCATCTCTTTGCCTTTAAAACAGGAAGTGGAGATAGATTAGAGTGGCAAACTCAAATGCCTCCAGGCTAGGTCAAAACTGAGGCCAAGTGAAAAGTGCATCATATCAGGTCTAGAGAGGTCAGCAGCTTCTTGGCTTTATTGTCATGGTAAGGAAATGCAGGCCTAGTGATTCTATTTTTAACTTTTAAAGAGAAGCTGGAAGTCTGGGTTTTTACATGAAAATTCATTATTTAAAATGTTAGCAATTAGTTCAAAATCGTGAGCAACACTGCAAGATCAAACAAAACATGTCTATAAGCCAATTCGGCGCTCTCAGCCTTTGGTTAAGATGATGGCTAAAGTCTTTCTGAATTAAAAGGTTTTAGTGTCTGTCATCTGACACTCTGTTCGAGGAGAACATGCAGTGTCCTGGCTGTTGCCAGAAGTAGTACAGAGAAGGAGGCTGGGTGGTTGGGTTGAAAGACGTGGTTTGATGCCACCAGTGGGTGCCCAGAGCCTCTCTCTGCTCCTCCTAAGAAGGTACAAGAAACTGTGGGACTTCTGTATGCCACCAGCAGTGGTAGCCAGTGCTCAGAGCAGCTGCTGTTTACCATCTGGATAGTATCAATTCTGTGCTGAAGCAGATGGAGTTGAAGTTCTGTCTCAGCTTTGCACCCAGCCTGGGGATGAGTGCATAGAAGATTCCCAAAGATGTAAGCAATTCCTCTTGGAAGCAGAAAGGATCTTAGTTCTTTTTGTTTTGTTTTTTTCCACGTGGGAGGGATATCATCATTTAAGAAGCTACCAACGTGGATGGGACAGAATTCTCCAATTCTGGTAGTGTGGAATTAAGGCAAGAGAATTAAGTCGAAGAGCAGCATGTTGATGCTATAAACACTGCTGAAGTGGCCCCAGGGAAGCCAACATACAGTGTATCCCTAACCAGTGCTGTCACTAGAACAACCAGTGGAAAAATTAGGATGAATCATAGGTTTTTGCCAGTCATACAATCAGAGCATGCATTGGAAAAATGAACATTCATCCATTAGTCTATTTTTGCTAATCTAAACAACTGTAAATCTCACCTGGGTCTCCTTTGTGAAACTAATGAAAGCAGTAATCTCTCTTTCTAGAAAAATGCCCATAGTAAAGTATGGTTTCTGTTGGGACAATTCACCTCTGGCATCTTAGTGTGGAAGCAGCCATAGACCGGAAGAATGGGTATGGTGGTGTTTTGACGAAACCTGATATCCAAAAACAGGCAGCAGGCCATATTTGACCTTCAGGCTGTAGTTTAGAACATTGATAGCTATGCTAGATTGGAATATTAATCAGCAAATATTCACTTACGTTCTCCTCCTCTTTGAGTGGAGTGTACATCCCAGTTCTACTGCCTTCGGGCCTGGCCTTGAGATATGCTTTGGCTGATAGACTGTGAACAGATGTCATGTATACAGAGATTTTAAATGTATTTACATGATCTAGCTTGTCTCCTGTGCTCTTGTCACTTGCCTTGAAAAGAACATGACCCAGATAGTCCTGGTCCAAGGAGGAGGATGAAGATGAACACACAGTTTGAAGCCAAGGTCTTCTGCCCCTGGGAGCAGAGTTGCCCATTGAGCCCCACTAGAGCAGCTGAACTTCAGGCGACCTGTAGACCCGTGAGCTTGAGAATAAATGTCGATTGTGTTAAGCTACTGAATTTTGGGCAGTTGTTAATTCAGCATAATTGTAGAAATAGCTGGCTAATATTATAGTACAGAGGAAGATAGGTATTCATCTGGAGAGGAAGACATGAATCTCATTTCAAAAGCTGAAACAACAAAAGGAGATTCTCATCTCCTCACACAAATCCCAGAAAAAGATAAGGAGATGTTTTTTTTTTTTCCTTCTTTTTTAACAATTCTCCACCCCATTCCTCATCCCCCATACTTTCCCCGTGGTTGGAATAAATCTTGAATTGTAGATTTAGGTTCCTGTGCATACAAGCTAATCAATGCTTAATACCATTTTTAGAGAGGCTTAGTGTTCCTTAAGCCAACCCCAGAGGCTCTCAGTACCAAGAACTGAATATTTAATACTTCCAAAATTATATCTGGAAGAATATCTAAGCTCTTCCTTAGAAAAAAATAGTTTCAGTCTCTTCAATTCAGAGAATTTTGAAAGCTGAGTCTGTGCTAGTCTCTGCGATATATGGTAGAATTAAATTAGTTGACCAATTGTTTTGTTCCTGCTGTGTGCTGTATATTGTGGGAGTCCCTGGGGCACAGGAGTGTGCAAATCATATTCAAGGGCTTCATGGGGCACACTGACTAGCAGGAGAGACAGGCGAATAGATGGATAATTAGGGCACATTGTGGTAAGCAATAGCAGAAGTGGCATATCCACCATCCTAGGGGAGCTTGGAGGAGATGTACCTGACCCTGCTTGGGGATTAGAATGTGGGGAGCATTTCAGTGAAGTCTTCCTGAAGGAATTCACACTCGAATCCTTTGGGAGGACAGGGATAGCATGAAGTCCTATGATTGTAGAGTAGAAAGGGGCTTTATGTAGTTTCCTTCTCTTCTGTATGTTAAAAGGAAGCTCTCTCTCCCTTTTGAGAGTTCCCTCTGTCCTAAGGAGGGATCAGTCTGCTAGGAGTCTGCTCACAACAGTCTGTGCTTTGGGTAACTATTGTTGAAGGCATACAAGTATCTAGAAATTCTAGCTCATTAGCAGTTCTGTGCATGCATCTGAAAAATAATGTATGATTCTCATTCCTCAAGGCAGGTGTATACCATTGTATGATGTCGTGTTTTAGCTTGAAATAGCCTCAGATTTCTAGGGTTGGTGTTTTGCTTTGTTACCATTTTTTATTCATGAGGAGTGGGCTCAGGGAAGGAGAAATGGATGAGATTGAGAAAATGATCTAATTACCTTGGAAGCAATTTTCTTCCTAAAAACAACCGTGAGTTTCAGTTGTGAATTTGTTGGATTGTCTATACAGTTTAGAAGACTTAAGAATTAATTTTTAAATATACTTGCTAATAGAATATTAGGTTGGCTTACAAACTACTTGGATTGCTTTTTCTTACTGTAGAATGCATGGTTACAGAAATACGTCTATATTTATCCAGGTTCAAATTTAGAGAGCAACTCCGGTATCTTTTCAACTTTGAAATCTGTGTTTCATCACAGAAAACACAATTACATTCCTTTTTACTTACTGTTCCAGAATTAACTCTTAGAAGCCTGGCAGATAAATTTAGTGCTTTGCAAACTTTTTTTTAAGAGCATCTGTACTGGGGAATAGGCCATTGGTATACCTTCCCCTAAGATGGTAATTATCTCATTGAGAAAGAAATTGTGTAGAAATGTTCTTGATTTTTGGAATTTTACATTTTATTTTACAAAGCACTGAAGTGAACTCCTATTGAACTTTTCAAAATGCCCAAGATGATGTTATCTACTGTCACCCAGATGTGTTGAGAAGGGAAGGAAAAGCCTCATAAAGTCCTGGGACATCTGTCTAGGACTATAACAATATTACATTTGAATTTAATCCTTCCTTTTGTAAATACAGTATGTGTGAAATACGAAATCTGAAAACATGGAAAACGTAAAAGCAGGGGGCGGATATAATATCAGGCAGAGATAATATTAACATTTGTTACATTTTATAGGTACACTCTTATAAAAATTTGGTTTTATGTTTACAAAGTTGTGAACATACTCTGTGTGTGTTCTATTTAATATTCAGACTTTAGTTACTGTTGTAACATAAGCATTTTAAAGGTACAAACACTTTATAAGTTTTATTTTAATGACTACTGTGGCTGTACTATGATTTATCTAATTATTCCCTTTTTGTTAGATATTTAGATTGTTTTCTAGTTGGAACTATTATAGATGTATAATGATAAAGTCTACTTAACCGAGACACATACACAATTCGTATATGTGTTTATGTACATAAGTGTACAGCATTTTGAATATTCACAAATCAATACGCCACTGAAACTACTACCTACATCAGTAAATTATCATTAAGTGAGCACAGCCATGCTGGCATTACTCAGGCCAAGAAATGGAATTTGACCAAATTTATGAGCTCTAGTCACTGTTCCCTCCCTTTAGCTTAAAGGTAATCACTAAGCCAACCTCTAATGACATAGATCAGTTTTTGTCCTGAAGGCCTACAGTTCATTTTCCTTAGATTTGCAGGGTTACTAGCCCAAGAAGTATGAATATTTTAAAGCATCCTGGCTCATGTAACCAAATTGCTTTCCAAAATGTTATGTTATCATCACATTGTATGAAAATGTGGGAAGGACTCTTGTTCCTGAATGTGGGAAGGGAGAGAAACGAGGGACATGTGTAAAGAGACAGTTCTGGACTGAATAGGACCGAGTGGGACCACAGTGCTTTAGGGAAATCTCAGCGGTCTGATTCTATTTTACCCACCTTGAAAATGCCCTTCTTTATCTGCCCATTGCCAGTCCCTGTGGCAAAAGCAAGGAGAACCAGTGCATGGTTCCTAGATCTGGATGAAAGTGGCACTCAAACTTCTGCTTGCATTCCATTGGCCAAAAAAAAGGCACATAAGGTCAGTAGAGCCAGGGGTATAGAATCTCCCATGGAGAGAGGTGCTATAGGAGGGAAACAGGACTATTTGGCAAACAGTAATACCATCCACCATACTGTTTCATGACTCTGCATCATCTATGAGGCAATCAGACCGCTTCGATTACTAATCTTTTACTTGCATTGTAGAAGCACATCTTGGTCTTGGGGAGAGGGGTTCCTAGATCTTGAGACAGAGCTGTCTTAACTTGTGTAATCAGCACAGAGGTGTTTGTATAATGCTGAACTTTGAGCAGGAGTGTACTTCTTTTCCAAGAAGAGACCTGGAAACATGCTTATTCATTACAAGATGATGAGGAAATGCTGAAATCAGCTTATTAGGTACTTTTGGTGGAAAGCAATCCCTCTTTAGGAAACGCGTTTTTCCTGTCTCGTTTACACGTTCTGGTTACATGCTCTTTGGGGAGTTTTCAGGAGATGTTTTCCTGGTTCAGGAGTAGTGACACAGAGTTGGAGATGTTTTCTCCTGGGCCCAGCAAAGGAACCGGCCCGCTCCAGGTTATCAGTGAGACCTTTCTTGATGTGGTTAGCATCCCGTCTTCTCTCCTTAATTCTGTAAATTTGCATTCTTCTTTATTTCATTCATTTCTGTAACAGCTCTTTTGTAGTATTGATTGATAACATCAAGAATTGCTTCTCGGGGCGCCTGGGTAGCACAGTCATTAAGCATCTGCCTTCGGCTCAGGGCGTGATCCCAGCATTCTGGGATCGAGCCCCACATCGGGCTCCTCCGCTGGGAGCCTGCTTCTTCCTCTCCCACTCCCCCTGCTTGTGTTCCCTCTCTCGCTGGCTGTCTCTCTGTCAAATAAATAAATAAAATCTTAAAAAAAAAATTGCTTCTCATTTCACTTTCTCTTTATGTCTTCATCAGTATGAATGTCTTCAGTTAAAAACATTGTTGCTGGGAGAAACAGCTGCCCGGTGGTGGGAGTGGCATGGTGGTCTTAGGTGAACTCTGATTTAACACAAAGCTCTCTTCTCTCTAGGGATGGTGAAGTTGGAGAAAGGCTCCTGTAGCCCTCCTCCAGGATGAACCCCCTGCAAGAAGACATGGAGAACGCTCTCACAGGGAGCCAGAGCTCTCACGCTTCTTTGCGCGACGTTCATTCCATCAACCCCACACACCTCATGGCCAGGATCGAGTCTTATGAAGGAAGGGAGAAGAAAGGCATATCTGATGTCAGGAGGACTTTCTGTTTGTTTGTCACCTTTGACCTCTTATTTGTAACATTACTCTGGATAATAGAGTTAAATGTAAGTGGTTTTTCCCATGACTTTATAAAAAAATTGTTTCCACAGACAAAAAACAATTTTCTCATTTTTCTCATCATTTCCATCTCATTTAGTGAATTCTGTCTTTTTTCCAGAGGGGGTAATATTGCTCTTTTCCAGCTGATTTTGACTTTTCTTGTTCTGTACTGTCATGTTTTAAAGCAAAGCTAGTTCATTTAAAACTCACTTCGAAATTTGAATACATGGTATTATACTAGGAGTTAGCACACTACAGCCAGGGGGCCAAATTCAGCTGGCCTGTTTTTATAAAGTTTTATTGGAACACAGCCCTGCCCATCTGTTTACCTATTGGTTATGGCCAGCTTTTGTGCTGAGTAGTTGAGTTGAGTATTGGCCCACAAAGGCAAAAGTATTTATTTCCTGGCCCTTTTCTTGCTCCAAAAAAATGTAGCATGCCTCTGAAATATGTTTTAGATGTTACATCTACTTTTCTAATCTCCATGTTTCAGATTTTTCATACATTTTTTATTTACTTTTTTTGCAAAGAAATTATTCATATTTTATTGAAAAAAAATGTTCTAGAACCATTTGGAGGTTTGTCTCTATCTTGTCAGGTTTTTGTGGTTATATTGCCAAGTAGATGATTAAGTTCTCTAATTGCTGCCTTAATAAAGGTAAAAATAAACAGGTGAAATACATCTTAATAATATATTTTATTTAACCCAATATGTCTGTCTTCCCCCGAAGCCTTGGTTCTATTTACATTCCTTACCAACAAATACGTAACTCTTCCAGAATGCTTCTCTCATAGGCAGGAATTGTTTAAAACCAAACAAGCCAGTGATAGGACACAGTACTTTAGAGTATCTCTTTTTATTATTTGTTCCATATATATACATTAAAGACAATATTTAAATTAACATATATTTCAAAGGAATAACATGGTTTCAAAACTAATAACTGTGTATTAAGAGGTGAAAAAGAAATACTTCTTTTAAGAGGAAAGCATAGCAGCAGTTTTCAGGGAGCTCACTTAAAAATTATTTTAATGACAGCAGAAAATCAAAGCATTTATTGATTTACCACTAATATCACTCCCTGCTTTTAAGTGAGGGAAGTCATGGGGGTAGAGCTGTGGTAGGGTTCATGGATCACACTCTCACTTCCCTCCTTTCTTAGTGCTTCAACGAAATTGAAATGGAAGTGAAGCGGACTGCATGCTGTTCTTGTGCAGCAGAGGGAATTGGTGTTCATCTGTGTGCAACATATTATAAATGAAAAATCACCTAGCAATTAAGAAATGTATTTGTTTAATTTTTTTATTGGAGTATAATGAACATATACAGTGTTATCTTAGTTTCAGGTGTACAACGTAATGCGTCAGCATTCCTGTACATTACTCAGTGCCCCCATGTAGTCACCATCTGTCACCAAGCAACCTTATTGCTATCTTACTGACTGTATTTCCTATGCTGTGCTTTTCATTTCTGTGATTTATCTATATTGTAACTGAAAGTTTGTACCTCTTAGTTCCCTCTGTTTCACCCATCACCCCACCCACCTCCCCTCTGACAACCATCAGTTTGTTCTCTGTATTTAAGTCTCTTTTTTTTTGTCTCTTTTTTCTTTGTTCACTTGTCTTGTTTCTTAAATTCCACATGCGAGTGAGTTCACTTAGTGTTTGTCTTTATCTGACTTATTTCACTTAGCATTATCCCCTCTAGGTCCATCCACATTGCTGTAAATGGCAGGATCCCATTCTTTTTTGAGGGTAATACTCCAGTGTGTGTGTGTGTGTGTGTGTGTGTGTGTGTGTGTGTCTTTGTAGACCACATCTTTTTTATCCATTCATCTGCTGATGGACACTTGAGTTACTTCCATATCTTGACTATTGTACAAAGCTGCAGTAAACACAGGGGTGCATATATCTTTTCAAATTAAGAAATGTGTTCTAAGACTTACTTTTCCATGGGCTGCCTGTTGCTGCAGTTGTAAAAAAGATCATACAAGAATTTATGATCTTTAGGATAGCACATCTGGACTTTTTTAGCAAGGTTTTCTTTTTTTTTTCTTTTTTAATTTTTTTTAACATTCAGTTTCTAGTTCTATTTGTTTTAGATTGTCAGTCCTGACCTGAGTTTTTCACTACACACCATCCCTTTACTTTTGTGGTCTATCTCTGTAAATCTCTAATCACTCAAATCCATTGTTCTTTTTAGATGTCTCTATATTTACTGAGTCAGTCCCAGGGCATAGGCTTCAGATTCAGGTATGGCGAGCCACAGAAAAATCATATGAGATTTGAAGTTTAGCTGAGGAGATATAACACATATGCCTTGTAGTGTTGGTCTTGAAAAGAGGAAAGAAATAGCATAAAGGGTATTCAAGCCTTCGGAAGAGTAATGGACCTCAGCTGTACTATACAATCATAACAGTAACCAAAATACTTTGCCTTCATATAGGACTTCCAAATTAGCCGTTTTTCCTCCTTGCTTCAGGAATCAAGATGCCCAGCCCCAAAATGAAGACTCATCCTTGATTAATTTGCTTGTTTGTTTTGTATTTCTCATACTCCATATCCAGTCAAAAAAGTAAGCTCTGTCAAATCTGCCTGCAAAATGTATCCAAAATGTGACCTCTTCTCTCCATTTTTACAGTTGCTACCCTCAACCAAGCCGTTGCTATCACTCCTCCAAACTACTGTACCAGAGGCCCACCTGGTTTACCTGTTTCTACCCTTGCCCTCTAGTACCCATTCTCCTCATAGAAGCCAGAGGGACTTTAAAACTAAAAACATAAATCAGATAATGTTACTTTCTATTTATAACCCTTCAGTGACCTACCAGAGCACTTTGAATAAAATCCAAATGCTGTGATTTGGCTTGTATAGCCCCAAGGAGCCTCTCTAGACTTCCTTCCCCACTCTGTTCCTGGCCCACCCAGATCAGCCCGGACTTGCCTCCTGGTCTCACAATAGAACAAGCTCTCTCCTGTCTTGGACATTTAGACTAGTTACTTCTACATGAAATGGTTAATTTCCTTTATCTTGATGCAGATTCTGACTGCTTATCATGCTGGTATCTGTCCATTTAAATATCACCACGGAGAAGGCTTCCATTTACCACCACACCCAGAGAAGTCAACTGTTACTGTGTCTGTCACGCTGCCTCCTTTGTTCTCTGTAAAGCATTTATTTTCTTGTTTGTCATCTCTCACTCCTTGCTAGAATGTAAGTTCCAGAAAGATATATTGTTTTATTTATTAAAGAATTTATTGTGTTTAGAACCATACTTGACAATAAGTGTTCCACAAATATTTGGTGAATGGTTAAAGATCTTGTGGCAGTGGTTAACCAGTTGAATTATGTTAGGGACAGACTGGCTCTGAAGCTATGAAAGGAATCCCATGTAGGGTGGTGGGAGTGGAAAAGAAAAAGCTGATCTTCGAGACATACTCAAAAAATAAGTATGCTGCTAGATTTACTGATAGGCTGATTATATCATCCCTGGTATCCAGAAACAACTCTTAAGATTTCTTATGATTTCTAATGTGGAAGAACAGGACCAGCTCTGTCAGAACTGTGAGAAGAGGTTCCATGTGAAACTAAAGATGAGTCTATGGGGGACATCTTTAGACAAGGATTTTGAAATAGGAATTTAGAGTCCAAGTTAGAGCTACAGATGTAGATTTTAAATTTCTCTATTTAAAGGCAACACAAAATCAGGGTTTTTTTTTATTTTTTAAGATTTCTTTCTTTATCAGAGAAAGAAAGAGAGTGCATGTGTGGGGGGAGGGCCAGAGTGAGAAGGGGAGAGAGTATCCCAAGCAGACGACTCCATGCTGAGTGTGGACCCTGATGTGGGGCTCGATTTCACAACCCTGAGATCATGATCTGAGCTGAAACAGAGTCGGTCTCTTAACTGACTGAGCTACCCAGGCACTCCCCCCACTCCATGAGGGTCTTTTAAAGTGTGCAGATACTATAGAAAACCTTTTTCTACAGGCTATTTATTGAAGAACTGTGTCAGCAGGTTGATTGCTGTTCTCTCAGCCAGAAGGCTAGTCTCTGTGCAGTGGAGAACCCCTCTTTGCAATAGGTCATTTGGGACAATCATTCTTTTAATATTTTAGACTGTGCTAAGTTTCCTTAGTCTGGAGAGAAACAATGATAAGACTACATTAGTTGTTTCTCTTTGCTCCCAAGTTTTCCGTTCTATTTGCTTGTAAAGATCTATGTTCAAGCAGGTCAATAGGCAATCTGCACAAATTACACAGAAATCTAAACCTCCTTAGGGGATTTTTAAAGTACACAATTGGTGTTTATGGAATACTTTCATTTGAATAACAAATACAAATACTTGTAAAGGTTTCCAAGCCAAGAGGATCCTTTCCTTGTGGCAACTTTAATTCCAATTTGACCAGTTAGCAAACCTTGCAAGGTGTTCCTTATTAATTTTCTCTCCTGTTATCCGGGTCTTGGGTCTGTCGCCCTTTGTCCTTTTCCAGATCATCTCCATCAGTTTGCCAGGACAAACAATGCTTGTACTCCAAATTGGAAATACGAATGTACTGTTGCACGTCATTTTCCCTAATCCACGGGCCCTAACAGTTCTGCTGTCTGCTTGGCCACCGCATTCACTATCGGACACACATTCCATTACTTGATTTAAAAAAAAAAAAAAATTCCTGTAAGTGTAATACGTAGAGTTCTGAACTTGCTCACTTAAAAGTCATCTTGATAGGAGAATTGGAAGAGGACAGAAAGTTTGTCATCTTAGGTCTGATTTTCATCATTTACTGTAACTTCTGCACATAAGATTGTAGGTCTGGTCTGTCCCTCATTTCATTATTTCTATCAAATTAAAAATCTATATGAAAGTTGATGAAAGCACAGGATTTTCCAATGCCAGGAACAAATTAAAAAAACAACAACAACAAAAAGAAACGAAACAAACCAGAGAGAATGTCTACACTTCTATCTCCTGTCATTGATCTTTGCTAAGATCAGAGGCGCCGTTGGCTTTCCAGGAGCTGCAACAGTGGAGAGTGGTCAGAGAGTGAGGGCAGTGCTGGATGAATGTGAACTGCCTTCCTTAAAATTATGCATTGGCTTGATTGAAGACTTTATCTTAGAAGAGAAAAAGAATCGTTTTTTAAACATTTTATTTTGCCAAAATAGGAACGACAAACATGGCATTGTTTTTCATTATGCATCTGTATTTGTGGAATGAATGATTGCAGAATGGAGGTGGGAAATGCTCTTCAGCATTTTTCTATTAGAGTTAGGAGTGTTTTGTTCCTCCTATTTCAACATTCCAGGGTGCTGAGAAGGTAGGCAGAAAAGTACTTACAAAACCTTACTTGTATGTTTTCTTGTATTGTCTTCACACGTGGATCTGTCCTCATTTTTACTTCTCACTCTCCTTCCCAGGTGAATGGAGGTATTGAGAACACGTTAGAGAAGGAGGTGGTGCAGTATGACTACTACTCCTCTTATTTTGATATATTTGTAAGTATTCCTTGTTCCACATTTCATTTCAGATATGATGAATCTGTAACCAGCAGGCCAATTTCCTCTGAATAGATCGCACATTCTATGCCATTCTCTTTCCCTCTCTTGAACACTGGCCTTCCTTTCCCCTCAGTTTCTGGCCCAGTCCGTGCACTCAAGCTCTCTTTGTAAGGAATTGTCTGGTCGCAGGAAGGAAAGACATGATTAATGAGAGATAAGGAAGGGCAGCAGAAGGAGCCATTCTGCTTTTCATGGAGGAGAGCCTTTATTCTTTTCATAGAAGCCAGCAATATACTCACTAACAGGGAAACTCACCTATTTATATAATAACATGATGAAAATGCCATTCCTTTTTTGCTTTGCGATAGATTTCTGAGTGTACTTTTAATAATAATAATACTGTGTTTCATTTTTCTATAATTGGAGTTTTTGAGGAAAGCGATCTCTTGGTAACCCTGGGTAACATCAGCCAGTTGTAGAATTGCACAGATGCAATTCTCTGTCGATGAGGCCTTCATCTCATTCAAAGGAATGCTTACAATTTTTCTAGGACACACTGTGACTCTCACTGGGCTTGGTACATCTCCCTGGTATCTCTTTATAGTTGATGGTGTAAGTAAATCAGATTCTAACATTGTGTTAGTGCAGTGTGGGCAATATTCACAGTGAATTCCTCCAAATGCATTTTACCTACTTTCTTCACTACCTTTAGAACCTTTCTGCGCAATGCTTAAGAGCAGAACCCTCAAAGTCAGAAAAACCTGGGTTCGATTCACAACACTACCACTGTTTGTATATCTTTTAATACATTGGGTCTGAGCTTCAGTTTTTTTATATGTAAAATGAGATCATCCTAGTCCTGAGAAGTAAAGGAAATAATGCATGGAAAACATTTAGCCCAATGAGTGATACATTCTAGAAGCTCAGAGAACCATCTGCAATCACTACCATCATCATTATTTTTGGTTGAGAATTTTAATAACTGAGTAATTATATTTTTAGTGGTTTTCGAACTTACTAGAAAGGCTTTTTTTTGTTGTTTTATTTCCGGAGGGGCCTGCAGAAGTGTGTATGGGGAGGGAGGTGGGTCTTCCAGTAAGTAGAGGTTAGGGTTCCCTGTCATTAGCCCCACACAACCCAAGTCGTTCTGTTTTTATCTGCACGGTATGTTTCCAGTAAGATTGTGTTGAATGAGCGTTTGGTTGCTACAGAATAGTTGGACAACCGTTAATATAATTCAATCCCCTCATTTTTCCAAACGAGGAAATTGAGTTTCTTTGGTTCAGTGTCTTGACCCACTCCAGGTCATCGAAATTGGGAGCAGAGCATGTTAGATCCCAAATCTCTTGACATTTCTTTCTCCTAAAACTATTAACATATAATAGCAAGATTGATTTCTCTCTTTTCTTTCTCTTGCTGAATTTATCTTAAAATAGCTTCAGCCAGGAAACCAGTCTAATCTACCAGCCAGATCTCTGAGGGTTGTCTGTCCTTTATGCTTGGAGAGTCAGTGGTACTGGCCAAATAGGCAGGGCCCTTTAGTTCAGACTGGAAGGACTGGCATGTCTGGCCTGGGAAATGGACACAGCCTCCAGGAAACCTTGGGACCTGAGAGACTCTGAGATAGAGGGCTGACGAAGACTTATCCTTTTGCCAAACCCAGAATGCAGAAGATAGAGCTGGAATGAATAGAGAGGCTAAACAGTTAGCAGACTGTTGGAAAACACATTTTTAATGAAAAGAGCAAATTAAAAACAAAGTATAACTTGTGACCTTTATTTACGTAAAAGAACCTAAGTGTGGTCCTCTGATCGTGGCTGCAAAAAGGCTGTCAGCCTCCAGCCTTTTGGCAGTTTTGATTAGGGAGGAACTTTTGGCCGAACCCTGCCCTCAGGCACTGCCCGAGAGTCACCTGACTTCTCCCTACCCACAGTAGGCATGTCTTCCAAGGAAAATCGGTAAAATCTTATTCTGTGTGTATTTCTTACTAGATGAGAGTTATGAAGGTAGCCGTGACATAGTGGTTCAGTAGAGTCTGGCCACCTGGGTTCAAGTCCCAGCTTCCTCACTAAGGAGTTGTGTGACCTTGTACAACTTTTCTTTCACCTTATGTGTATAGTGGGATTAATGATAGTAGTTGATGCATGGGATTGTTGAGGAAGGGATTACATGGGATAATAGTATACATAAAGGGTTTCACCAAAGTCCCAGAGCCACCCTAACTAACTGGGTGGAAGCTACTCAGAACTGTCCGAACACCCCGAAACCCAGAGCTTTACAGTGGGCTTTACTAAGAACCTGGTGTCTTCCAAAGGTGAGTGTTTATACCAGGAGTGGAAAAGTCAACTTTCAGAACATTTTCTTCAGTTTTAAAAGGATATCAGAAATATATGTGCACTCAAATCGAATGGAAAAATAAAACATTGTAATTATATATTCTTGTGTTGATAGTGGGAAGTGAATTTGAATCCTTATTTGGGCAGTATTGCATAGATTCTAAAGCAGAGATCCATATACGGGTCTACAGCCCAGTGCCAGTCTTCAGTTAAATCAGAATAATAAAGATGCTTTGGTGAGTTCTTCATAAAACTCAATTATTTTATATTTGTATCTATTTTTTAAAACTTACCTTGACTTTTTTTTTTTTTAATATAGCTTTTGGCAGTTTTTCGATTTAAAGTGTTAATACTTGCATATGCTGTATGCAGACTGCGCCATTGGTGGGCCATAGCGGTGAGTATGTTTGCGTGACTGGTTCATCTCCTCCAATGCTGGTAACCCAGGCCTGCTCCCAACAGCGATAGGCTGAGAGAAAATGCTCTTTTTATCTGGGGTGAACTCTGCTAGCTTCTCCGGAGTCCCCTTCTTTCGCCCTTTAGTAGGTTTAGCATGCCCAGGCTTCTTTCCAGTGGTGATGAATAACTCACTTTGTCTCAGTGGATTCCGAGCCAGATGAGGAACATAGAGCCCCAACGATTCTTGGCCAAGCACCAGCACACCCTCTACCTCATTTTGCAAACGAGCGATGAGATCAGCACCGATGTCGCAAAGATACTTGGAAAATTTCCTCTTTGGTTGAAACTGTTTGGTAATTTTTCATGACTTGCTCTCTGCTTATTTTGATAAATTGCCTTTCTTGCTATTATATCCCATCCCTCCAATATTAAAGGGAAAAGTGCCCACACTCCTTTTTATTGTTGCTTCAGGCTTCTTGAAGGCAGTGGTGTTTTTAAAGATTTACTTACTTTAGAGAGAAAGGGCATGCAGGGGGAGTGGGAGGGGGAGAGAGAGAAAACCTGAAAGCAGACTCCCTGCTGAGTGCAGGGCCGGTTGTGGGGCTTGATCTCTCAACCCTGAGATCAGGACCTGAGCCAAAACCAAGAGTCAGGCACTTAACCTACTGAGCCAGCCAGGTGCCCCAAAGGCAGTGGTGTTTTTGCTCATCTCTGTTTCTTGGTATCTGGCACGGAGCTTTGGCACATGCTCTTCACTGTCAGTAAATATTTACACATAAAAAGAAGAATTATAAGCCATTCTGCCTCAATTAGTTTGCCATTTCTGCATATGACTCTCACCTTTCGGAGAGCTCTAATAAGGCAGGTGCATGGGGGGAGTGTTGAGCTCCCTCCGCTGGAGAGAGCTGCTCAGGAATACCCTCAGTGCTGCTTCTGGAGCAAGGCCTCAGGGTGTGTGTGGGGGGCGGCCTGCGGGCTAGCACGGCTTGCCCAGCTGGGGACAGACTCTCTCCTAAGACACGGTCCACCGGGAGCCACATCGGCCTGAGGCGTCTCTTCCAAGCATCCACAGAATCCCAGGACTGGCATCAGACCATCACCTGAGCCCCAAGCTAATGTGACTCAGATGTCACCTGGCAGTATTAGCCAGACTTGACTCCCTTTTCTGGGTACATTTTGCTGCTAACAAATTGCTGTGATTGTCCCTTCCCAGTTTTCTACAACCATCCCATTTGAGCCATTCTACTCCAGAGTCTCTTCAATGTACACTAGTGTTTGTCACACCATCTGTCTCAGTATTTGTTTCAGAGGAGTGAGTGACATTCAGTGAGTTTTTAGAAAGTATCTTTAATATCTGTTTTTTTTTTAATTTTTTGAAAGATTTTATTTATTTGTCAGAGAGAGAGCACAAGCAGGGGAGCTGGAGGCAGAGGGAGAAGCAGACTCCCCTATGAGCCGGGAACCTGATGCGGGCTCCATCCCAGCAGCCTGGGATCATGACTCAGCCGAAGGCAGATGCTTAACCGGCTGAGTCACCCAGGCACCCCAAGTTATCTTTAAATATCTGAGCCAAATTATGAAGCGATGGATCATGATTAGCACATCCATTTGATTATTTTTGATGTTTCTTTTTAAAAACATTTGCAGAGAGGGATCAGCCAGCTGGAAGGAGGACTCACCTAGTACCTGAAAAGGTACTAAGTGTCAGCTTATAAAGTTAATTAGCATCAGAATATAAAATGCCGCCTCTTCCAGATAGCTCACTCTGAGCTGGGTGCCCGCGCCCCCTGTGATCTGCTAACAAATGCTGACTCGGCAGCTGTGTTAATACTTACAGAGCTTCACACCCAATGTCCCCTGACCCCCTTGCTGTCAGTCAGGCTACTGTTGGCATCACTCTGGGCAGGTGTCATGTTGCTGGGAATCCTAGTTGAGGGGTGAGGGACAAGGCCCAGGTCCTGTGGGATGATCACTGGGCTCCCTAACCACTAGGGGGAGCCCTGCCTCTGCATTTCAGGGGTCCCTGCTGTGGGGACAGTGCCTTAGTCTGTTGCACCTTGTGGGGACAAAACTTAGGTTCCCAACACACTACCCTGCTAGACCATGGGTGAAGGGAGGGCAGCAGCAGCCAGGAAGGGATCGGGCACCACGGAGAAGCCCACGCTGGCCCCGTGCGTGTTCAGGGGCTGGAGACAGAGTGACGTGGGCAGGAGCTGGCCTGGCAGAGCTTTTCCAGGCATTAGGCGCTTCTGGCTCAGACGGGTGTCTTTTGGGAGCAGGTGCCTTCCCAACGTAAAATGTCTAATTCGAATGTGTTGGATTATGTGTCTTTCAGTTGACGACAGCAGTGACCAGTGCCTTTTTACTCGCAAAAGTGATCCTCTCAAAGGTACAGCCTCCCATGTTTTCTTACAATTATCATCTAATGGTGAAGCCTTGTTTTCCAGTGTGAGCTCCTGGTAACTGCATTTCCCTCTCCTGGTCACGTCTGTCCTTCCAGCTTTTCTCCCAAGGGGCTTTTGGCTACGTGCTGCCCATCATTTCATTCCTCCTTGCCTGGATTGAGACGTGGTTCCTGGATTTCAAAGTCTTACCTCAAGAGGCAGAAGAGGAAAACAGTAAGTGTCTCCCCAGGTTAGCCTCCTGAGAGCAGCTAGGGACCAAGCTAGAAGGAAGACCCTGGAAGTGCTGATTTGAACAGAGCTTAGCTTTTTCTAAGACTTCTTTTTAATGTAATGATAACAGCATTTTATTGTGGTTAACCTTGCCAAGAAGCTACCAGAATTTGTGACATCCTCCCCAGCAGCTGAATCTCTTCTCTTCCAGGACTCCTGATAGTTCAGGATGCTTCCGAGAGAGCGGCACTTATACCTGGTGGTCTTTCAGATGGTCAGTTTTATTCTCCTCCTGAATCTGAAGCAGGTAAAAAAAATGTGATTATCATCTGTGTTTTCATCCATGGCTCAATAGCTCGGCCCTCCCTCCCCTCCCTTCCTCTACTCTCAGAACATGGAGCAGACATTGAACACAGCAGGCATCGAGGATACAACAGTAACTGAGATGGGGTCTTGCTGTGGGACCTGTGCTGAGACCCAGAGTATGGAATAAATGTGCCCGAGGCCACAGACTCTGTGACGTGCGATCAGCATCTCAGAAGATGGGCAGAACAGGGGAAGGGTCTTGTTGCGCTCTTGCTCCCTGTCATCCCCTCACCCGACCGTCCTCCAGGACCCCTTGGGAGAGGATGGAGCTCTGTCCTCCAGGTTGCCCAGGACAGAGACCATCGCCTCCCTGGGGACCCGCCCTTCCTCAGGGCTTCCATCCCATCGTTCCCCCTGCCATTTCCATCCTCTGTGTTCCTTCCTCCTGGGTCTCATGCACTGTATGTCCTGTCTCCTCCCTCTTCCATTCAGCTCTTCCTGCTGCGCTTCCTGTACCAGCCTCCCGTCTCCCAGCCTCAGTCACCCTCTCCCAGCCCCACGTGACATAGAACACTTGCATTGTTCCTCAGGCTCCTCAACCCACTCTAGGAGCTGAACGTCTCATCAGCCTATTTCAGAGATGAGCAGACTGAGGCACAGAGAAGGGAATAATTTGTGCAAAGTCACAAAGAGTAAGAGGTGGAGCTAGGATTTGAACCCCGGCTCAGTGCTGGAGTCCACGCTCACAGCTGATCCATGTGGGGCCTTTCAGTATTTATAGAAATGCAACACTGATCACATCTTCTCCTGCCCAAAAGCCTTCACTGGCGGAAAGGATTAAGGAAGTGATGGGTCCTTAGTCTGGCAGTGAGCGCCATTTTGACCTCACTTACCAGTTGTCCAACCTCCCAATACTGTCTCCTTGTGTTTTCTTCTTAGCTTTGCTGAAAACATTACACACCCCACTCATCAGGCCATTGAGCAGCTTGCTTTCTCTATCCTTCACACTGTTGCTCTGCAAACCTACTCTCCACTCACAGGAGAGAAGGCTTCTCCCCTGCCCCACCCCCGCCCCCTGCTGCTGGGGGGGTGTTCTCTGCATTTCCTTAAGAGCTCTCCCCAGCCCTGTCATCTGTGCTGGCTGCGCAGCCCTCAGCCCTGACCTGGCCTGTTTCTACCACTGGGATAGCAACCTGAATTAGAGACTGCATTATTGTATTCCCAGCGTTGAGCTTAGAAAGTAATGAAACACACACACACACACACACACACACACACACAATAGTAGAGCAGATATCAGGCAGAAAATGTCATGTGAGTGATCAGAGTCACAGCAGTGTGACATAGCGATCAGGGGAACTCCATGTAACTTGATATTCCGGACTATTCGTATTGGATCTAAAAGCGGGTTGAAACATAAAAGCATAGAGTTAGATGAAATACAGACATGAATTAGCCAGCAGAAACTCAAATAAGTATTTAAACTCTCGATAACATCATTATGAGAGTTATTTCATCGTTTGGAGCTGTTTTGGTATGTCATAGCATTTATCCTTCTGGAAAAAAAAGTTCACAGTTTATGCTTTTGTATAGCTTATATTCTTCTAAGAGTAAAAATTTCTCAGTAGTGATTTGTTTACTTAATTACAAATTCAGAGCAACAGGATAATAACCATGTGAAGAACACCTTCCTAGGCATTATTCATCATGCTTTGCAGTTCTGAATCCATTGGCTTCCTGCCTCTGACTTTTTTTTTTAACTAAGATTTTTATTTATTTATTTGAGATCGAGATTGAGAGAGAGAGAGCAAGCAGGTGGGGAGGGCAGAGGGAGAGGGAGAAGCAGGCTGTCCATTGAGCAGGGAGCCCCAGGCAGTGCTTGAGGCCAGGTTCCTGGGATCTTGACCTGAGCCAAAGGCAGAGGCTTAACCACCTGAGCCACCCAGGCGCCCCCTGCCTCTGACTTTTACCGCCACCCAGTGGTAGTTGGGAGCATTACCGTTTCATTGGATCACGGAGCTGAACTAGGACATTGTCAGGGTGCTGTGCTGGGTGCTGCTTTGTTCAAGACAAAATGCAGTTAAGCAGCAGGCAGAGGAGTGTCCAAAGGGACTTACTTTATTGTATTATATGTTCATTGTCTGAACATTGAAGTTAGGAAAGACTTAAAATTATTATTGGAATAAGGTGCCTAGAACCTAAGATTCCACCCTAAAGCACAGCTGGGTCGTGAGGCCAGGGGCTAAGATGCAACAGGACAGGCGTCCGGGCTCCTGCTGCCCTGGAACGGATCCAGCGCTGATGGGCCCCTGGGGGAGGAGAGGGCGTCTGGGGCTGCCTGCCTTCTCCTGACTGTCCTTCTCCAGCCCTAGCGCGGCTCCAGCACGGAGTAGATGTGTGGCTGCGGAAGGAAGGGGTGAGAAGAGAGAAGGAGAGACATCGGGGGCACCAACAATAAAGTGTTAGCATTTTCCTTGTAAAGGAATGGCTTGACGTTTACTATCTTAGAGATTTGGAAAATTAGCACCTCTTGTTAGAGGTACTTTTGAAGAATATGAAGGGGGTGTGTTTGCAGGTTTGCGTGTTTGTCTAACCGTGTCCTGCTTCCCCTGTATTCAGTGGAAGGAATGAGGAAGCACAATCTTCTGTCGGACGATTGGCTGAAGATGTTATGTGGGGTCAGACATGATGTGAGCCAGTCGTGATGCTGAGGAAAAGGTAGTTTGTCACCTCCTGAGTCATGAGGAGACCAATTTGAAATGAAGAATAACTCAATTGCATCATATAATTTGTGCTAAGCAAATCTAGAGAAAGACACTGGATTCTCATTTTACACTTTCTAGTAGCAACCAGCCATTCATGCTGGTTTGCCCTGGCCAGTCTTGGCTAACTGCTGTGGTTCCATGTAATTATTATTAGAACTCCTTTGATCAATAGATTTTCAAATCAATAGATTTGAAACACAGTGTTTCTACTTTTTATTAAAAATTTTGAAGTGTATTGAAACATCACCACTGAGGATACTACCTAAAAAAGAGAATTGCTTTAATGAGTTATAATTTGCTTACCATAAAACAGATACATTTTAAATAGGCAATTGCATGAGTTTAAATAAATTATATTTTTAAACCAACATCACAGTATAATTTTAGAGCCCTTTTATCATCCAAAAATACTTTGTATCTGATCCTTGCTCCTATTTCCAGTCCTAGATAAACCACTGATCTACTTTCTGTCTTGCAAATATGCCCTTTTTGGACAATTAATGTAAATATCACAGAATATGTAATTTTTTGCATGTGGCTTCTTTTACTTAGTATAATGTCATTGACAGCCGTTCATGTTGTGGCATGCGTACGTAGTTCGTTCCTTTATGTGACTCAATACTATTCCGTTTTATGGACATACAGTGTTTTCTTTATTCATCAGTGGTTGGACATTGGAATTGTTGGCAATTTTTGCTATTATGACTAATCCCGCTATGAAATTTTATGTGCATGTCTTTGTGGGGGTATTTGTTTTTATTTTTCTTTGAATCCTAGGAGAGGACTTGCTGGTTATTATGGCGAGTTTCTGTTTACTTTTCAAGTGATTGCCAAAGTGTTCTCCAAAGTTGCTGTACCATTTTACATTCTCTCCAGCAATGTGTAAGGGTTTGTTTCTCCGTGTACTCACTCACCCACACTTGGCAGAGGCTTTTTAATTATAGTTATTCTAGTAGGTACGAAGTGCTGTCTCCTCGTGGTTTTCACTTGCCCCTAAGGACTGGTGACCTTGAGAACCTTTTCATGAGCTTATTAGTTATTCATATATCTTCTTTGGAGAAATGTCTCTTTTACCACCATTTTTTTTTAAGTTATATTGTTTGTCTTCTTATTGAATTGTTAAAATTCCTTAGGCATGCTAGATAAAAGTCCTGTATCAGGATAGAAGTCTTTTATAAGATGCACAAATACTTCTTCCTCGACTGTAGACTTTTCATTTTCTTCATGGAGCCTTTTGAAGCACATGTTTTGAGTTTTGATGAACTCCAGCTTATCAGAATGTATTCTTTGATGGATAATGTGTTTGGGATAATATCTAAGAACTCCTTGCCTTAATCCTGTATCAACAATGATTCTCTACTTTGTTTTCGTCTAGGAGATTTTATAGTGTTAGTTCTTCCGTTAACTTTATCGTCCATCGTGAATTAATTTTCATGTATGGAAGAGGCAAGGAATTAAGTTCATTCTTCTGCCTTCAGATTTCCAGTTGTAGCTAGACCATTTGTTGAACAGACTATCCCTTCCTGCACTGAATTGATTTGGCATGTTTGTCAAAAACCATTTGACCATAGATGTAAGGGTTTATTTCTGGACTCTCGATTCTCTTCCAGTGACCTGTGTGCTCTCTTTGCACCAGCAGCACACTGGCTTTATTATATAACTTAATCTTTCTGTAGTTTTGAAATCAGGTACTGTAAGGCCTTGCTTGGAAGGCCCGCCCTGCTGTCCCCAGGACCTCGCGTGTCAGTGATAAAGCTTTCCACACCCTCTGTGTGTGCGGTATCATCAGTCTCATCATCCAAACCAATTGTGGGTGTGCCCCTCCCCCACTGCTTCTGCAGGGTGACCATATCTGTCCTCCGACTTTGTTCTTTTTGAAAATTATTTTGTCTATTCTGGTCTTCTGGGTCTTCATGTCAATTTTGGGATGAGCTTGTTAATTTTTGTGAATAAAGCCTGCTACATTGGATTTATAGATGAATTGAGAAGAATTGCCATCACGACAACATTGAATTGTTCTAATCCATGATCATGGACCCTATCTGCATTTATTTAGATATTCTTTAATTTTTCTCTGGATTGTTTTATAATTTTCAGCATGGAAGTTTTGATCTTCTTTTGCTAAATTAATTCCTAAACATTTTATCCTTTTTAGTTCTATAGTAAATGGAATTGTTTCTTTAATTTCATTTTCAAATTGTCCATGCTAGTATATAAAAATCCAACTGATACTTTGTGCATGGAATGTGTACCTTGTGACAATGCTAGACTTGTTCATGAGTTCTAGTTTTGGTTTCGTGTGCATGTAGATTCCATGGCATTATCTCCAGACAGATCATGTCATCTGTGGTTAAAGACTTTTTTACTTTTAATTTTCACTCTGTTAGGTGTCTTTATTTTTTTCTAGTTGCACTGTCTAGAACCTTACATGTTAACTAGAAATGTTAAGAGCAGATGTCCTTGTCTTCTTCCTGGTCTTCGGGGGGACACATTCAAGTCTTTCAACATTAAGTATGGTGTCACCTGTGGGTTTTCACAGATGCCCATTATCAGGGTGAAGAAGTTAGCTTTTATTCTTAGTGTTGAGTGTTTTTATCATGAATAAGCATTAAATTTTTCACATGCTTTTTATGCATCTATTGAGATGATGTGGTTTTTATCCTATATCCAATTGATATGATGACATACATTAAGTAATATTTGGATGTCACATCAACTGTTTATATAGGGTAAATTCCACTTGGTCATGTTGTATGATCCACTGTTATTTTTTTTACTTGCTTATATTTTCCGGAGAATGTTTGTACATATGTGTACATAAAAAATACATGCTCATGATATTTTACCTATTGGTCTGTAGTTTTCTTATTATGTCTTTGGCTTTAATATCAGTAATGCTGACCTCATAGAATACATTAGAAAGTCTTTCCACACACACTGTTTTCTGAATGAATTCTTCTTATGAATGATTAATATTGTTTCTCCTTTTAATGTTTGATAGATTCATCAGTGAAACCATCTGGGACAAGAATTATCTTTGTGGGAAGACTTCTAATTACTAATTCAGTTTCTTTACCTATTATATATAGATGTATTCAGATTTTTTATTTCTTTTTGAGTCTATTTTCATAATTTGTATCTTCCTAGGAATTCATCATTTCTTCAAATTACCTAGTTGTTGACATAAATGATTCATAATATTCCCTTACAATCATTTTTAATTTCTGTAGACTTGGTAGTGATTTTTTTTTTTTCTAGATTTTGGGGATCTGTGTCTTCTCTCATTTCCTCTTTGTAACTCTTGGTTGAGGTTTATCAAACTTGATTATTTTCAAAAACTGACTTGTTTTCATTGATATTTCTCTCTTGTTTTTCTCTATTCTACTTCAGTTATTTCTATTCCAGTTTTTATTTCCTTTATTCTGTTTGGGTGAGTTTAGCTTGCTCTTCCTTTCCATGATTGATTTTAGATTTTTCTTCTTTTCTGATGTAGGCATTTTAAAGCTGTAAATTTTCTTCTAGCCATTGCTTTAGCAATCTCTTATGAAATTTGATGTGTTATTTTTTTATTTTCATACACTCCTGGCTTTTAGCAGGTTGCCTATTAGGTGAATCTATTTGTATATATTCTAGTTGGTATTTCTTTATTAGATTTGTAGATTAATATTTCTCAACAAAATTGGACGTTTTAGCTATAAAGGAGTCTGGGCCATTGTTTCTGCACGTATTTTTCCCATTCTTTTTTTTCTTTCTGCTCTGTCTGGGAGTCCCATTCCATTTATGGTATCCCGTTGGAACTTAGAGGGTATTCGCTAGGCGAAATAAGTCAATCAGAGAAAGACAGTTATTATGTAATCTCACTGATATGTGGAATTTAAGAAACCCATTGGTCCCTGAGCTCTGTTCAATTTTTTTTCAGTGTTTTTCTTTGTTACTGAGCTTGGCTAACTTATACAGCTCTGTCTTCAAGTTCATAGATTATTTCTTCTGCTAATTTGAATATTCTCTTAAGCTCCTCTAGAGAATATTTCACTTAAAATATTATATTTTTCTCTTCCACGTTTTACTTTTTAAAATATCTTTTCTTTTTTGTAATTTGTCTTGTCCTTTAGAAGCTATTTTTTCATTTATTGTTGTCATACTCTCCTTTATTTCTTTAAACATGGCTTTCTCTACTTTCTTGAACATACTTATCATAGCTGCTTTGAAGTCTTTGTCTGCTATATAAAATACATAGACACACTCAGAGACAGTTTCTATTGAATTACCAGGGTCCCCCCCCCCAAGAATAGTCACACTTTTGATTCTTTGCCTTTCTTTTTTTTTTTTTTAATTGAAAAATATTTTGTTGAAAAAAACATTGTAGCAACTCTAGAGTCTGATTTTTTTCCCCCCAAAAGGTAGCTTTTATTGTTATTTTTTTGCTTAAAAGGTTGCTTAGGCTAAATCTGTGAAATTAAGTCCCTTGCAGTATGTGGCTCTTGATGGCTGTACTCAGTTTTTCCTTTTTTAAATTTAATTTTAAGCCTAGCTCCCTCAGGGACACCTCTTTGTCTACAGAGTTTTGCCAGTGTTTGCATGGAGATTGTGCTCAAGCACCTTGATAAGACTTCCATCCTCTGTTATGTGAAATAAGTCAGTCAGAGAAAGACTAATACCATATGGTTTCACTCATTTGTGGAATTGAAGAAAGAAAAAAAAAACACAAAGAAAAAAAACAAAAAACTAGAGTCTTAAATCTAGAGAGCAAACTTTTTATCAGAGAGGAGGTAGGTGGGCACATGGGTGAAATAGGTGAAGGGAATTAAGAGTACATTTATTGGGATGATCACTGAATAATGTATAGAATCGGTGAATCACTATGTTGTACACCTGAAACTAATACAAGAATATACATTAATTATACTGGAAATAAAAAGACCTCCATCCTCTGATAAATAGTTATGTGTATATATTGAGTAGCATATTCAGATTTTAGAGAATTTCAAGTTTTCCTCTGCTTGTGCTCTTTGCTGAGTCTTTTCACATCTCTTCTGCATATGTACAAAGCCTGAGGATTGACCAGGAGTGTTTGGCTGGCTTGGGCTCTTTTGAGTCTCTGCTAAGCGTGCACACAGCTTGAGGCAAGCACATGCTTGCTGCAGCCACGACCCCAACCACAGACCAGCAGAGCCCCTGGCCTTCCTGCTTGCACACTACACAGCTTGTCAGCTCACCTTCACGTCACTCCCTACGCTAAGCTGACTTAGCTCCATTCAACTGTGTGATTTTGCCGCCAGTCCTCACGGCCTACCCTGTCTTGGAAGAACCTTCATACCTATTGAGCTGAGTATTGGGATGTGGGGAAGAGATGGGATCAGCTCTTGGCAAGAGCATTACTATTGTTTCCTACCTACAGCTTTTCAAGCATAAACACTTCTAGATGGTTGTATGTCTTTGGACATTTCCCAACTGCTGAAATGATTAGATTTGTTCATCTAGCCCAGTTTTATACTTGCTTTTCAAGGAGATTTGTTAACTTCACTTGACCATAACCAGAAGGCCTTGCTAGCATTTATTTTTAATTTATGTAAAACATACATATTACTATGTTTTAATTAAAAGTTTGGCTTTATTTAGGACTCCCAAATAATTATAAGACATGTCAGCTCCTTGTCACCCAAATGCCATTAGTCTGTCAGTTGGAAAGTGAGGCTAGAAACAGGAAGACTTGGTATGACGGTCTGCTTTAGACTCAAAGTGAGAACGCATTAACCCTCCACAGTGTGACTATGATTTACGGCAATTTAATAGGGTGGAAAGTGAAGCCTTCCAACCACTGTACCTTTATCTATTTATGTTACCACAAGCTTAACCTGAGCCATGTGATATTTATGAGCTTAAGATGTGGGGCCCGATCTTAAGTGTTTCTGCTGTTCATTCTCTTATACCAAAGTAGTTCTTGGCTGTAATGCAGGCAGACATTCTCAGAAGAAAAAATGTCCTATTTGAGGTGTATTGTCTGACCAGAGTAAAGCAGCTGTGAGTAGGCTCTGTCCCTTACCTGCTACCGTGTCTTCCCACGGATCCTGTTTTATGTCCCTTCCCTGATTGTGAGAGTAACACATGCCTTTTATAAAAATGGGCACCGAACAGCAATCACAGAACCTGTCCTTCAATCTCTACTCCACATCAGTGTCGACAGCAGTTTGTCTCCTGCTAGTTTTGTGTCTGTAATTTCACATAATCATGGCCGGACTGCCGGTATTATTTATACCCTTTTTAAAAAATTATAATTTAAAAATTATAAAGTCCGTTGTATGTATTTGGGAATATCCAGAAATGATTGAAGTCATCTGGTTATTTTCTTATAGGCTTTCTGATTGGAACATAAGTACCTAGGTTTTTTATTTTGTAATTATGATCCTATGGGATATAGTTCTTTTCATTACACATTTGCTTTTACTTTATAAAATGTGCATTTTCCATGGTGTAATGAGCTGTGTAAATATAAGTGGGTACAAGATATTTTGTGGAAATAATTTTTAAACTTTTTCTAGCCTCAGACATCTAGATTTTTTTCCCTGATTTTTAACACAATCTAGTCAATGGAAAACAAGTATCATTTTGTCAGGCATATTTCCTAAACAAATAATTCCAGAGGGAAATGGTGGGCTCAAATGTACGAATAATATAAGGTTCACCTTTTTTTTTCTCCTTCCATTTTCCCTACCTTGTAGGATCTGAAGAAGAAGCTGAGGAAAAGCAGGACAGTGAAAAACCACTTTTGGAATTATGAGTACTACTTTTGTTAAAGTAAGTGTTTAAAAGTGAAGCCTCATGAGAAGCTAAATATGGATCGTTTCTTTGGGTAGATTCAAGGTCAAATTCAATAATATGAGTACAAATATATAGCCAGATTTATCCTAGTCACATGAATTTATAGTTCTGTTTTATTCATGTAATATTTCTTAACATTCTTTTGCATGGGTATGAATTTATAAAGAATGAAAAATAGCTCAGATTCCCAAATTTCTTTCTTTGTTTTATTGATGTAAAATTATCACATAACATTATAGAAGTTTCTGGAGTGCCACATAACAGTTCAGTATTTGTATACACGACACAGTGACCATGACCATAATTCTCGTTACCACCCAAATTTCTACACATAAGATTGAGTTCGTCTTTGTCTTCTTAGCTAAAATGTCTCCATGTCAGATGTTCAGGTGTGTGTGCTATGAGGGTCGCAGTGCCGTGGGATGGGGGCACTGTCTCTGTCTACACCTGAGCGCGTGGGACCAGAGTGGTGAGTGACCGTCCCAGGAGGCACGACTGGCAAGTGGCAGAGCTGAGCTGGGACTCAGGCCTGCCCAGTCTGGTACCGGGGTCTGCCCTGGCCCTGCACCTGGACGTCCCCCCACTGCTGTGCAGCTTCCGAGGTGAAACGCGTCATCCAGTCTGAGCAGGAGGTGATGGGTCTCAAGGTGGGACATGTCGTTCTGTCACTTCCGATCGTCCAAGGAAAACACTTCAGCCTCGGAAACGCCAGCAAAGAAACACACCGTGAATCGTAGTAGCAGCAGCTCTGCCTAATTATGTGAGGACGGAAGGAACGTGGTGGCCGGCTCAGAGCTGCCAAACAGCTGGAATGGGTGGGGACTGGGCCGCAGAGCAGCCTGGGGCAGCGAGTGGGCCTTGTTTCTCCACCCCCAGGGCCCCGACACACTCCAGACCTGCTTTCTGCGTCAGTGGTTGAGACACAGCAGAGATGGAGGTCTGTGAATAGTAAAGTTCTAAAATGCCTTAAAATAAAATCTTGTGTGGCCTCACCCAGGTCTTTTTCTGTCTGTAACAGCCCATCTTCAGCATAGAGACTTTCTCATAAAAATTTAAGGAAAAGTGTAGGACTTTACTTTGTTATACTGTAGCTCAAATATTTTTATGTTCTTCTGTCTTTTTCTAAGTGTGAAAATCCATCATTGAAAGTCACTGGAGGAAAAACAAAAAGGACCAGAGCTGGTGTCTTGCTATTGAAAGTCGAAAGGTGACATCCACTGCTGACTTCAATGAACAGTTAATAAAGAATTTATTTATTGTAATACCTCATAGACGTTGATTGTCCGTTTAGGACCTGCCTGTGGCTGGTAAGAGAATGCGCTGATCCATCCCGTGTTCAGTGAGACTGAGCCTGGCCTGTTCATGAAGAGTTGCAGCAAAGTCTTGTGCTGGATTCCCGATCAAAAGACTTCTGTATATATTGGAATAACACTTTTTTAGTGAGCAAAATAATCCTTTTATTTGAGTCGCAGTTCGGAATTTTTTGTTTCATGTCTCCGATTTCTTTTGTATTTCTTTTTTAACATCCAGCATTGCCCTTGTGTTTTTTAACTCAAGCTTATGCGCTCTTTGTACAATTTTAAAAAGTAATAAATACCAACATATCAAAATGGTTCATTTTATTTTTCTTGTTTTGCATTATGTATTTGGCTTGAAGTATCGGAATTACCAAAGGGGGCCAGGAGGGAATGTGAGTACATGTACAGCATAACCAGACATTTTTGTATTATTTTCACGATGAAATAGCATCTTTCTCTTAGGAGTATGGTTCTGAAATAGTGTGAGACTCTTATTTTGAACCCACAGTCTGAAATCATTGCCATCATTTCTCTTTGTGTGGCTAATTTGAATTAAAATAAACTAAATTATATTGTGAACTCTTTCTTTCCAAAATGACTATTTCCCTCAATGCTTCATGTGAAGACAGTGTGTCTCTTAGTTTTCTTTCCTTATTCATTGTGTCCTTCAAGAAAAACTCAGTTGTGAGTACTGACTGGTGCTGGTTTGGCTGCAAAGTGGCCATTTGTGCGGGTCAGACCAGCTCTGCTGGACCACCAGCACGCTTACCTGATGTGCATGTCTTCTAAGGAGCCGTGCTCAGCCTGACTCTACTGAAGGGACTGAGATGACTCAGCCTATGACATTCAGTGACACAGTTGAACTCAGAGCCTCCGTATGTGTGTGTTCTTGTGAGGAAAGAAGCACCTGCTGTGTGACGTCTACGGTCTACCTGTGCTAATAGCTTCACGGGCACGGGTCTCATGTCACCCTGTCTACACTGATGCAATGAGACCGAAAGTCCGAGCCTCAGTAAATCACCTGCCGTGGAAAAGCGCAGATCTGGGTGGAATGTCGGGGATCACCTAGTGTTAAAGTCTGCGTGCTGTTTCCTTCAGAACAGTGTCATCAGAGTGGCCTGAGGGTGCAGCGTCTCCACAGTCCTGGTCATACGACCCCAACTCACGTAGCAGCTCCTAGAATGAACTTGGTATAAAATAGGGGGACCCCCACCCACAGCCTGACAGGATGATTGACAGCAGGAGCGTGCGTGTGCAGATGGGTCTGTGCTTCCCATTAGCTGTGGCCTTTTGGAGATGAGCAAAGTTGGCTGTGGTTTAACTGTCCTTATTTCATCTTTCAACACCCGAGTCACTGCTTGCAGAGCCCCAACCAGTAGAGGCCGGTTTGACTTCAGTCATTTTCCACGAATCAACCACATTTGACAGAGCACATAGACAAGACAAGCCTGAGAAAATAGAACACCATGACCACATCAGCGTCCTTCTGGCCCCCACACTGTCTCCTGCTTCACCACCCTCCCCCTCTCTGCACCTCCCCGTCCAGGGCAGCCCGGGTTGGGTTGCTAAGGAGTTGGAAGCCACAGGAGACACTGCCCAGGAGCCCCGGAAGTGACATCAGCCCACACAGCTGTCGGTCATCTGTTAGATTCCCCTCTGCACCTTGGTGCTTTCCATGTGCAGACACAGGTCCAAATCTCTAAGCAGAGGCCCAGGCATTTGTCCTAAAGAGGTCCGATCACATTCTTGAGAATCGAGGAGGAGATTGAAAATTAAATTTCCTCTTCTTTGTATGTGGTGGGTCTTACGTCGTTTCCACAAGGGAACCTCTACTTGGTTTCCAGCAGACCTTGTTTCACAAAAACTGAAGCTGATTGTAAGTAAAAAATCTTTCCCAATTTTAAACGAGGCATTGTTTTATTCTACTATAGAAAAACTTCGACTTTAAAAGAAGAAAAATAAACACGTATTGTTCACCTACTGACTGTGCGTTGAACATTTTGTTTTACACCCATGTTTGAAAAGATACACACATGTATAAATGAGTGTCATACTTGTTAGTATTACTACTCAATAGAAATTGTGGTCGAAGGACTGAATGAATATTGCACAAAAAAAAGAAATATAAACAGACTCAACATATGAAAAGATGGTTATCCTCATCAGAGAAAAATTCAAACCACAGTGGAATACTGTTTTCACATGTCAAATTAGCAATATCCTGCTGTTTGACAGCAGTGACCTGACATTAACCTGCATGTGGTAGGAATGCACAATGGTGCTGTCTCTATCGGGGTAAGTTGGCAGTAACTATCAAAATGACCAGTCCACATGTCCATAGTGACATAAAACAATATTATGATTTCAGCATGTTTTATAATAGTGTAAGATTAGAAATACTCCATTGGTCTATCACAAGAAATTGATCTTATAAAGTATAGAGGCAGCAGTGAAATACTTTGCAGCTAAGTGTGTCTGTATACTGACATAAAAAGAGCTCGAGGATGTATAAATGAGAAGTGCAGAACAATGTATGTTGTATACTACATAAGAAAATTCGATATATGTGCATTTATTTTTTACAACTACATTCACATTGCATACATAAAAACTGGAAGGATGCACAAGAAACAGAACCGTGACCTCTAAGTGGTGGGGAGGTAGAGACACTGGTTGAAGGAAGATACCCCAGTTCTGTTTCTAGAGTGTTTTGAATTTGGAACCACGTGAAGGTGTACTTTAAGAATTTTAGAAGGTCCTGCCGTGCATAGTTCTTCAACAACACTTTCTCATTGATTTTCCATTTCTTTGACAATCTACGTTTTTTGTAGATGCATACTAGTCATCATATGACATCATTTAGTTTATTTGTTGAGTTTCTTACTGGGCTTTTGAGTTCATTTGGGACCTTTGTGAATGGTACTATGGTACTGCACATAAATCTTAGGGCATACCTTTGTGTGTGTGTGTGTGTGTGTGTGTGCACGGGCATGGGTGTGTTAGCTATTATTTCTAAAGCAGAGCTGCCAACAGCAGATGCTAATGCTGCCGAGGACTCACGTGTACCCCCAAAATTAACTCCTCTCACCCACACGGCTCCAGGAGACAGGGCACACTGTAACTCCATTTTACAGATGAGAAAATTATGGCACAGACAGTTCAAGTAGCTATAGACCCAAGATTTCAATCCAGGCACTTGGGGTTCAGAGTCCAAGCACTTAACCCCTCCACCACATTACCTTCCCGGTGCAGTGCAGCTCACATGGGGTTCTTGTGAGGTCGGGAAACATGGTGCCCGGGAAACGGGATAGGTCTGAGCACACCCACCAGTCATGCGACATGTTATACTGTCACCACCAGAGCGTCTTCAACCAAATGATCTGAACCTGCTGACCTTTGAAGGAGAAGTAACCTGGGCGCCTTCACTGGCTGTGGCTCCCCTTGGGAAGGCATCATAAGGACGATCTCAGGGAAAGAAGTGGAAATGCGGAATTGACCATTATTACAATCGCTGCTGAATTGGAAGGCTCAGGTGTCATGCCGTCCCTTACCTTGCACTCTCAGATTGCACCAAGTGAAAGTACACAGAGGCCAAAGTAGACATTTAATTGTTTTTATTGTGCCTATTTTGTAAAACAGTACAAAATTCAGGTAGCAAAGATGCCAGCTTCCGGATGTGTAGAATAAAAGGCTTCCAGGCAGTCATCTGGTGAAAGAGCCCCGGGGGACACGACTAGAAGCTGCGTGCTGGCTGTGCGCAGAGGCGTGGGGACTGCGTGGCTGAGGAGCTGGGGGACACTAAGGAGAGAGCGGTGCTGAGACCCCTGTGCATGGTCGCCTGCCCCCCCCTCCCCAAGTCATGGCAGAATTCGTTCTTGCTGCAGAGTGTAAGTTTCTGTTTGCCCAGCAGTTTGTAAACCCATTCTGCGGAAATGACACAAGAGAAAAAGACACGTATGAACTGAAATAACCCAAAGCAAGCCCCGCTAGATCCTCAGCAGACACTTTAATCGGCAACAGCCAATGGAGACAAGTGGACCCTTGGTGCCGCCCTGTGTTAGGAACTCTTCTCATTGCCACAGAGCGCTGGTCCCCCAAACAGATAGAAGGCGATGATGGCGGAGTAGACCAGGGTCTTGAAGAAGAGGAGGAGGTAGGTGTAGTAGGCAGACGTGTTCGCGAGCTGCAGCTGCAGGGTGGCTAAAAGAGATCATTTATTAGTTTCACCTGTTCTTTTGAAAGACTGGGTCTTATTAATGGGAGAGGGGTCACATTATACATTTCTGAATATCTAGGTTGAAGGGACACCCCCACCACAAAACAAGCCAGCAGTAAATATCTATCCACCATCCCCTCACCCTCACCAGCATCACCACCACCACCACCAAGACAGCTCAGAATCCAGCTTGTACATCAAGTCAAACAACAGCCTCTGGGAATTTCACTTAGAACATCCCAACATGTTAAAAAGTAAGGTTAGGTCTTAGATGAATGAGTCAACCTGAAAAAAGCACTGGTGGTAAGTAGCTTTTACCATTTCTTCACCCCTACCACGTCTGTAAGTAATAGTAATAGCTAATTTGCTTTAGCCACTAACTAAATGGCAGACCTTTAATTTGAGAGGTTTGTGTGAAGCTTTAATCTTAATTTTTCAATAACCTATAAGATTATTTTCATTTCCATTTCATAAATAAATTGAGGACAGAGAAGTTAACTTGCCTGATGTCATACAATTACTAAGTACCACAAGCCAGATTTTATCCCTGCAACATAATGTTCAAGAACACAGTAACCTACTCGGTAACTCTGAACCTCCACGTTCAATAAATACACCTGAAAATGAACAGTTAAGCGTAAATGTAGAGATGAATTGCTGATTTAGAAGCATCTTAGCCATTCCATCTTGTGCATTGCTGAGATTCCTATCAAGGGTACTATCAATGGAAATTTGGTTGTGTTCAAGGTAGGTGGGTGGGAGATTTTAGTTAAGAGGACATTAGTTGTGATGAGCACTGGGTGACGTGTGGAAGTGTTAAATCACCATATTGTATACCTGAAACTAATATTACACCATATGTTAGCCAACTGTAATTTAAATAAAAACTTAAAAAATAATAAAGTGGAAGAAAGGGGCGAATCCAAATTCTCTGCAACTTTAGGAAGTCAAACTCACTCACTTGTCTTTCCTGAAAACCCTCATTGTAGCTATGATGTTATAGGATAATTGCATTTATTATCCTTTGAGGTTTTGTGGGAAATATATGATGTCAAGAAATAATTAATGCTAACAATGGTGGGACAAACTGGCTACTCAATGAACAATCAGGCTGAGCCTGTTCATACGGAAATTTCTTTTATGCATTTATGTCCAAAGAGTCAGAACTGGAGAATCATTAGCCCTTGATGTGGAAAGGACCTTGAGTGGTGCTGTGGTCATGACTTCTTGCCCTTGGCCAGCTAATATGTTAGCGAAGGTCCAGAGGCCCCTTGAGATTGGACATGGAGGGCAGATCAGTGGGGCTAGAGCCAGTGCTCCTCATCACATTCTTTGTACATATGTGGGGAGAAAAGGCCAGAAACTAATATTTGCAATGTTTCAGCTCAATGAGATAGCCTTTGTTAGACATTCCAGGTATGTGACATTATATCTTCAGTAACTGAGTGAGGCATTATCCATGTTATTCAAATGTTAACTACTGTACCCATATTCATGCAACTGATAATCAAAAGACTGCTGTTAATGTCCAGTCTGTGGCACTTGAAGCCCTGCATTCAAACCTGTCCCCATGTGAGCACCGGTCTCAGGGCCTTAGCTTTGGGATTTCTTGCTCTATGATGACATCATCGAGGAAGAATAGAAAACTGAGTAAGTGTATGAATTGCTGATTCACATGGTCTGGGTTGAAGCTCCGGATCTCGCTGTGTGGTGTGGCAGAAGGGACGGAATGAATTTCAGTTCCTTGCCCTCGTGTGTAACATGCGAATAAGATCTTTCACAGTGAGTATTAAGAGAATTAAACAAAATTCACTCACAGCAGCACAACGCCTTCCATACAAGAACCTCTCAGTGTCTGTTCATGTTATTAACTACCAGCAAGAACAAAGACTTAAAAAAACACTAGAAGCAACTTGATATCATGTTTCCTTAGTCAGGAGAAACAGAGGCCACAGAAATGAAGTCCAATATTGAAAGAATTCAGATCAGATCATTGCACCCCTAGTTTATAGTGCTCTCCCACCCAAACAGCACTGACTGTGTGAACATGACTTCACATACCACTAGTCTATTTTGCAAGCTCCAGCCATTCTGAGGTTTCTCCCTGAAGCCAGGGGAGTTCAAAAGTTAAGTTGATCGGGAGGAAAAAAATGCTGTAGCATAACATAGAGGCAAACAGACAAACACTTACCATCTTCGATTTTTTCAGAATCAATAGCAGCGAGCTCTAAAAGAAATAAGAACAAGTATTATTCAAATGTTCGTATCCATTATTTGACAGGTATCTGTGTTGTGGATAGATAGATAGATAGAAGCTAGCTAGCTAGATAACAATTAGTAAACAGAGAGGAGAGCCATTACAAACATGAGCCCCACAATTTCAGAAATGTTTGGTCTGATTCTATGTAATTCAGTAGGTCAATTCATATATTGTGTTTCTGCACATGAAGACATTGAAGGTCATGAATGATGCATTTTTTTCTTTTCTCACAACTGGAGAGTAATGTCTGAGACTTTCTCGTTTCCTTCCGTGCTCATTGTTCCTAGCAGTGCCTACCACACAGTAAGCATTCTATAAATACTTGCTGAATGGAAAAATACCAGAAACAGTGGCAGTTGTATATAGTCCTCGGCACCCACTGCTGACATGACAGGTTGCTACCAAAATGAATTCGTCCAACACTAGAATCCACAGCAGAATCTTACATGTTGGAAGGAATTTGGTTTAGGTCAATTTCCATCTAAGCTAGAGAGCAGCCCTTACCTTTCCATACAATGCACGCCTCAGTATCCCCAACTCCTGCACATGATTTTCTGGAGTGGGGATGCTATTTGCAGACATGACAACAACACTAAAAGCCAATTCCTACTGAGTGATTATTACTGTGTGAGGCACTATGTGAAAATTCATCATGCATCTCATCGGATCCCCCAGTACTAATGTGAGATGAATTTGGAGGACTCCATGTTAGACACAAGGAAAAAAGGTTTAGTGAGTAATTAACTTGCCAAGAGTCATACCAGTGACTGGGAGAGCCAGCACTCAAAGGTCAGTCATGGGGGTTTAGATGAGCGAGAACAGCTGGAAAGCACCTTGTAAAAGAATCCATAAAAGTCAAACATACTCCACCATTGTGGCCTCTCAGACATCATCTCTTCCTGATATCTTCATTACTCTTAGCAAATGACTTTTTTTATTGCAGAAGCTCAGCATTTCAGTGCGCTTCTTTCCAGGGACAGAAGATAGAACGAGTAATAATTGTAGTTTCCCAAACATATACAACCTGACATGAGAGTTGTAGCTCTCTACAGTGTACAAAAAAATGCCCAACATACATACAAAGACAAAATTCCTTTAAAGGGTCATTGATCATTGGATGCAGGAAGAGAGAGTTGGCAAGATTGTTTTGTTTTATCCTTCTCTGCTTCATGTGTCCTTGTCCACACAAACGTGGTTCTGGTGTGCAATTTTATGCACGCCACACAATCTTCTATTGGTGCACTTTTAAAAAAATGGGTTTGAGGTAGAGGCTTTGGGGTAAATCCCCCAAATAAAATGTTTCTATAACCATGGTTAGATGTTAAATTATCCTCAAGAACTGACTCTAAAGTGTCTTAAAAGTCCTTTTCTTTTCCATACAGTGGCTTTACTGAGAGAAATAAAAGAGAAAGAGAAGTGAAATAAAATAGAAATAAAAATCTCTTACCACCACTCATTGATTGATTGAAAAGCATTAAGGTAACAATTATTCAAATTAAAGTCTGTGGGTGTACCCTAGGTTCTCTTTCTCAATCAAGCTTGGTTGAAAAATTGAACCAAATAGTTTTATGCCTTCAAAATCGCTTCGTGGATTTGGGCTTCCATGTTCTATATATTTTTAGCTTTCATCAAAACCAAAAGAACAAGCAAAACACTTAATAAGAAGCAGCACTAGAAATCTGCTGTAGAAAGGCATTAACAGAAATGGCCTCATTAGCTTGGTTGCGATGAAAAGACCTTGGGAGACATTCCTTTCAGAAATTAATTCCCAGATTAAACACGTCATGAATAAAAACTTCTCCCTTTTCTGTAATCATCACGATGGAATGTACTATAGTATACCTTTTCTTTGATCACTATAAAAATCAATACCTAAAGGACTTCAGCCCAGTGGTTACATTAAACTTATGCTTAGCTCATTTGCCGCCTCTCTGTTTCTTAGCTGTAGAAATAAAAAACTGTAGGGCTGTTTGTAGGCTTAATTCAGTCATTTTAGGAAAGGATATACATATAAATACAGTAAACATGAATAAATGCTTGCTCGTCATCACATGCCAGGAGAAAGGAAAGATAAGTGTTCCATCCTAATGTGATTGTTGGAAACACTAAGTATCCCAGAAGATATTTACTTCAGCAGTTCAGAGTGGTATGTGGCAAAGGTCTTCGTATGTGTTGTTAGGTGCTTGTTCCTTGCTGCTTCCCAAGGGCTTTTGAGCCACAGGGAAAAGTGCAAACTGGTTCCTTCTCATGCGCCCTCTGGGGCCTTGGTCTGTGAGGTTCATGCTCAGGACTTGACTTCTGAGCTAGTGAGTTACCGGATCACAGCGGGGCCAGGGCACATTCAGCTGTCTGCCCACACTGTCTGAATACGACCAGGGTCTGCCCCAATGAGGTTCGTTTGCGTCACCATGCCTGAATCACAAGTGACCTGGAGTGTTTAGGGAAAGTATATTCTCTCTACTGTAGGGCTCCTCCTTGGGACAGTAGTGCGTCCTGCATCCCCTCCAGGCCCGGCACACTGGGACCGCAATAGTGTTTGCTCAGCAGCCTTCACCAATGGTAAGAAATACATTCATTGTGTAGAATGAAGAATGTACGTACACGTTAGCCTCAGCCAATCTTTACTTAGAAATTTCACTTTACGGTGGTATATAAAATTCAAATCTAAGAAACCCAAGACCATACAAAAACCTCGGCACCCAAATTACTCTGTTTTTTATTGAGTTGGTATCTGGTTCTATCAAATGAACAGCATTTTGTCACCAACTCATTGTTGATGGGTTATACTTAGAGTAGACCAGATTGAAGTGAGAGGGACTTTGACCTCTGAGTAGAACATTCCTGAAAAATGTGTAATTGTTTTAATTTCCTGGTCAAGTATGATCATCAAAAGCGGACTCTCTTTCTCAGCATTTATGGTGTGCAAAGTTGCTAGGTGCTTTCGTGTGTATTGTTTCATTTAATCCCTACAATAACCCTAAAAACCATCATTGAACCCTTTATATTTGGATGGTAAACTGAAGCAAGAAAGGGTAAGTGACTTTTTCTTTTCCTTTTTTTTTAATGTTCCAGAGCCCACACTATTTCAATTCGCTGGGGAAATAGCAGGACATTTATGCTACCGTTAAAGATAACAACATCAATGAAATGTTTCTGTTTGTTTCTTTTCATTAATATTTAACAGAAAAGGTGGGGTGTTTCCTTTGGGGAAAAAAGCATCCTGGGAGGTTATATTTCTAGATCTATACGCACATACCTTTTTTCATTGAACGAAAAAGAATCTCTTCGTTAACCCCTCCTTTATTACTCGTGTGTGTGACGATACATTTGTGTTCTTTAGCTATTGACTTTTTAGTCACAGTCAGCCAGCTGAATTTCATGTATGTGTCGTTAGTCTTCACGGTGTCTCCCTGCCGCGATGTCAGAATTCTTTTGCCATCCTTTTCTTGCCAATCTATCTTGATAACTTCAGGGAAAAAATTCTCAAGAAGACAAAGATATGTTCCAACTTTATGGAACTTTATTTCGGCAATTGAAGGAAAAAAAATTGTGGGCTTGGGGAATGTGTCTGCATCAAGGTTTCTATCTGTGGGGCAAATGGAATAGCAGTTAAAAACTTTATTAGAGAAATACAAACATTCTGTGTTTGGAACCACTTCGCACAGAGTGAAATGAAAGAAATTTACCATAAAATTAGTGCTAATCATGGTCTTTCATCCACAGTGGGTTATGAGGTATTGATTGTTCTTATTTTCAATGGGAAAACAGATTCAAGAGGTCATGTAACTTGCCTGGTCACAGCTAGTAAGCTGCAGAGTCTGGATTAAAACATGAGATTTTTTTTTTCATTTCTTTTCTTTTTAAATTTTTTATTATGTTATGTGAGTCACCATACAGTACATCCTTAGTTTTTGATGTAGTGTTCCATGATTCATTGTTTGCTTATAACACCCAGTGCTCCATGCGATACGTGCCCTCCTTAATACCCATCACCGACCTATCCCAATCCCCCACCCCCCTCCCCTCTGAAGACCTCAGTTTGCTTCCCAGAGTCCGTAGTCTCTCATGGTTCATTCCTCCTTCTTTTTACCCCCCCTTCATTCTTCCCTTCCTTCTCCTACCAATCTCCCTGCTATTTCTTATGTTCCATAAATGAATGAAACCATATAAAACATGAGATTTTTTTGAAACAATACACACTCACTTTCTGAATGGGTTCTACTAACACACGTACTTGACAATCTATCAAGTTGTCCTTTAACTCTTCAAATATGGATCCCATGTTCACTTCTGAAGTAATGGAGGTCTCCTACTTGATTCCTGATTTTATAAAACATCTCAATCTCACATTGGAACCCCTCCAGGATTTTAAGTAGGATAATTTTTAAAATTGCACCTCCCAATTATCTACAATGCCTTGAATTTAGAAGCAAAGGGGCAGTATTTCCAAAACTGCTATTAAAAAACTTACTATTTTCAGAAATGCTTTTATAGTAATCTAATCAAGTAAGACAGTTACCAGAATTCTGTTTTGTTTTGGAAAATGTTCACTGAAAGCACATTTCATAATGTGCTTTAGGTATAACTAAGAAGACACCCTAAGAAGACACGCTGTGAAGAATTTGGACTCTCAGGGTCTCCCCTCAAAGTGGACTCTGCCCTAGAAAGCTACTAAACAGTTTTAGAATGCCACAATATTCTGTAATTTCACCTGTTGAATAAAAAATATGTATAACAGGTAGTGTAAAAGTTATAGTTCCAGAGTTTCTTGACATAATGTCAAAATATATAACAAAACATCATAGTTTTAAAGGGTGTGTCACTTGAATGTTGGTATGTTACTTGATTATACATTTAGTATTAATTTAATGATCGAAATTACAAATGTTAGAACCCTTTGAAAATTGATTTCCAAATGAAATTCAAGTACTTTTCGGATATTCTCTTTGGGCTAGTTGGAGTTAGTTTAATAATTCAATTTCTTAAGAAAAGAGGAATTGGATTTCTCATTTGAGAAGTGAAGGGAGAAGTTCTTTTTTGGGGGGCGGCTCTATTTTTGGGGGGAGGGGAATTCATAAGAATTTCTACCTGTGTAGCAATGATTTTTACACTAATTCAGTAAGCAAAAAATGAGTTCTTATTCATGGTATAAGTAGAATTAGATCATAACGTCCTTATTTTAAGTTTATACATCTTACTTGCAGTGCAAATAGCATTTCATTGATTATAATAGTAAGGCACTGTATATTTCTCCAACCATACACTTTGTTTTTAATTTAAAAAACATGTTAAAGATTAATTTTTCAGTTGTACATGGTAGTTATATAATTTTAACCTCTAGTCAATATATTAAGGAATCTAATTTTCATTTTAGAAACTTTGTGTTTTTTTATAGGAATACTTTTGATTCATTACAGTAAAGAAATTGAAAATCAAATGATGAACTTGAAAAGTTTCTGGACAATACACTTTTTTTATCTCCTGTCCCTTTTCCTCAGCTAGATTCTTGATGTTTTATTCTTTTGGATAAAATGAATCTTGAACTTTCACGATTTTCTCAGTGGAATAGCTAACTGAGCATTATTTAATTTGATTGCTAGAATATACATTGATTATGCAGTCAGTTGGAAAAAAGAGGACCAGAAACTTGCTTTTCTGTTTAGGAATTCCTATGTGCCTATCGTCACAACCACTAAGAAAAGCAAGATATATAATTTCTTTCATTTTTTTCGATGTTTTACCACCTTTGTGAAAATTCTTGAAAACTTTTATTTGAGCAGACCTAGTATGCTAGAAACATCCCTATGAGATATTTTCCCTGGTTCAGGCAAAATTTCATCTCTAAGGCTAGTGAAGAATGAACAAATATAGTAGATCGAGTTTAGGGGAAAAAACTTAGCTTATAACATTCTTGAATATATTTACACAGTTTAGTATTTTGATACTTGATATTAATCATCCTCTGACAAATGCAAGTTTAGGAATTTTTTGTTCATTCTTTTCCATTGGTTATTTTTGAAATTAAATAAGATATATAAGTCTCTTTATAAAATTTTCAACACAGAAATCCCAAATGGCCCTAAGATCCTAGAAACCCCACGTTGCTGTAGCGAGTTAGCTCCTTGCTAATGTCCTCCACGCTAGATCAAGTGGCAACTACCCCCAAGGACTGGGACAGAGTCCCCTACCTCTCCAAGGATCCTGCTGCTACTTGGGACCAAACTGGGATCAAATCCTAGAATTCTGAGCCAGCGCCAGCACCTAACCAGCGGCCCCTGCATCACCAGCCTCCCCTCCCTCCCTTATATTGAAGAATGTAAAGAATTTACCTGTAAGTCCGAGCTTTGTGCCAAGACCAAACACTTTGATTCTGCTCCAGCCATACTAATCCCACCCGAAAGGCTTTTACAGAAATCTCTCTATGCCTCTTTTAAAATTGTGCCCATATGTTTTTCAGTATTTATATAAATTTATTAAAATGGGCCTCGTTAACATTAAACAAAGATAAAGCTCGAGCAAGATCACATTAGATATGAACGTAGCCAAGACTGGATGATCTGACCCATCTCTGCCTGGACAGCTTGTGTCTGTCTTTCCATCTCCCTCACACGAGTTGGGGAGTATGATTTTACTTTTCCTCACCATTTTCTTGACCCTTAGATACCTCTTTCTTTAAAGGGTTTTCTTGTGTGGTATCACTTCTTTTACTAGAGATAATTTACAGTTATTTCTTTTGTTTTAAAGAGGAACAAAAAAGTATTTAATAAATGAATGTTCAATATTTTTTACAGGTATTTTTTTTTCTTTCTGTGTATTGGGGGGGGGTATCTTGTTCGATTGTAAAGTAAGTTCTTTCCAGTATCCAATCCACACTAATCAGATACAACATGCGCTGGTACAAAGTCTGAAATATTAATGATGATCTCGGAACATATTTATTCCTGAAAGACTGCCTCTCTGAGCTTGAAATTACCATAACAGGTTCTAGGGTATTGACTTACAATTCTGAGCTGCTCATCAGGGTTATTTATGTTCCATTGTCATTTATTGCAAGAGTTATTTTTTTTTTTTTGCATTGCTGTTAAAGATGAGAAAAAAGCAATCACATACATTTCGCAGGTTATTAGAGAAAGGAGAACTATTCATTAAGAAAGGAACACTATTAATACTAGAGGTACTTAATCAAATATTTTCTCACTTAAGAGACCAATTAGAAGAAAACCATTTTGGGTCCCAGGGTCCTGGGATGGAGCCCTGCATCAGGTTCCCTGCTCATCAGAGAGCCTGCTTCTCTTTCTCCCTCTGTCTGCTACTCCCCCTGCTTGTGTGCTCACTCTCTCTCTCTGTGTCAAGTAAGTAAATAAAATCTTAAAAAAAAAAAAAAAAAGCATTTTGAACCAAAAATTCATACCAATGGTTTGTAGGCACAGTCCTAAAAATAATTTTAATTTCAAGCCCGGGTCTGTTTTTGTGTGTATATTCTAAAAGTGGAATTATCATCTGCTTGCACACAGGGGAGCAAATAAATTTGCAAAGTAGTTTTGTTTCCATATATAGTGACCAGTAGCTGCAAAATTGCTGTCCATATGCTGAGGGGATCCTACGTTGTTTTTTCTGAAAAGTATCTATCAGTTTTCCATTCACAGGAATGAAAACAGAACAGAGTTACTTACCTGGGGGAGTTACTATGAGCTTAGTTCCTTGTGCAAATACCTTGATCCAGTTGAGTAACCACACTGGTTAGAACTTCTACAAAAACGTCAGCCTTCTGAGCAGGACCAACAGGTGTAAACTTGTACTGGCAACTTGATCTTCTGCATTCCCTTGGAAGTCCTTGAATATACGCTTCATTGCATCTGATATCTTAAAAGTTTTCCTCAGATTAACTGACAAAGATATCTGTTTTCCAAGGAGGCAGTAATCACAGAAACAATACAAAACAGAAACAATAAGAGCAAAAGAAAAAGAGAGAGAGAGAGAGAGAGAGAGAGTAACTGGTCAACCAACTACTTATCTAAATTACCAGGAAAAGTATTCAGTCAATTAAGAGGTTTTGATTTCCAGGTGTTCAATTGTGTGAAACTGCTCAGAGATGCATCAAAGGAAAAGCCGTTCTGTTCTCACGAATACCAGACCTGCTCCGTTAGCAATTTGGGATTGTATTTCTAAAGGAGGAAACTCCTCAGTAACCCAAAATGCAAATATACCAACAGAGATATACTTGAGAAATGTGAACAATGGTCTCTGTTTTTTAATCAGCTACTTTTATGACTTGGCAAAATGATTTTTTACCACATAATGCAAAATGGGAAATATAATTTGTGTAAGGACATATTATTCCTGGAATGAAGGAATAAATTTGTAGAAGTCTATCTTCCATGAAACAATAGATTCCTATTTAAACCAAAATTTGAAAACAAAACCCAGTCCTCTGATATGCTGAAAGAAAAAGCCTCTCGGAATCTATTCTGTGATCTTCAGAAATGCACGTGTAGCCCTACGTCTGAGGTTAACTAGCTTTGGACAAGGCGTTTGCCATCCCTCGGCCCCCACATCCCATTTGCTGCGTGGGTGTTAGACTACATATGTCCAAAGGGCCCTTCCTGTCCCCACAGCTTATGAACCCGTGACGAAGAACAGGAAAGGGTCTGCTGTGGTTGCTCATGTGAGAAAGGACTTGAGGGTTAGTAACGGAGAAGGTTTTCTTACCGGTGCCTTCTGACTTTGTGACATTGTGAGATCCCGGTAGGCACAATAGCAGGGGGTTTCCTCAGACTTGAGGACATTATTGATTATCAGGTAAAAGACCCTGTTGTCTTTCTTACCTGTGTCCAAACCAGAACTGGGCTGGTCTTACAGGTAGTATTGGTTGAGCTATATAGGATTCATTTCAGGGGCTCCCTTTCTTTTTGTTGCAACCATGCATAATAGCCTTCTCCAGGGAAACCCCAGACAGCTTGCAACCTTCTGTGCACTGTTCTCTCATGTCTTTGGTTAGAGGAGACTTGATCCTGAGAGATTCTCATTTTGCTATCTACATTTGTAAAGCAAAGGAGAAAATCAGAGTACTTGAGTCAACCTACAAACCCAAGCCAAGGACACAAGTATTTCCATGGGGTTGACATTGCCAATGACTAGTCAGAATTTTTCCAAGGCAGGCATGCGTCAGGCATGGGGAGGCAGTGGCAGCTCTGTTCTTCTGAGGCAAGGATGGCGGAGGAAGTTTTGCTTTAGAACCAATGTAAGACCTCAATATGATCTGTCTCAGTGTTATTTTCTTATGTTCCTGGTATAAAGAGCTATCAGATCTCAGAAGACCTCACCAAAACACCCATGTTATAATAATTCATTCTTATCTTCCCCTTAGGAACAACACTCTCGCGTTGTCCTTTAGGTTTTGCTTTGAACACACTATCTTCGAGCCCTTTTTCACTCTGAGTGATGATGTGAGGAGCTCTATGCCTATCATGAGAATTGGAAGGGAAGTTTAACTCTGTATAATAACAAATGAGACAACAATCCCACAACTTGATGCAGAAGTATATACATTTTATAGATGAGCAGTTTGTAGAAAATTCCCAAAGTTTGGGAAGTATTAAAAATTACTGTAGTTATTGCTTTTGGGGTTATTGTATTTCTACACTGTACTGTGAATGAAGAAAAATCTTGGAGTAAAAATATCCTTTGGTTTATTACCTTGGACTCTTTTTCAATTCACAATTTTTAGCTTTTCAAAATAAAGCTAACTTTTCTGTTGTTTGGAGGACAATGTAAGGTGTGAATTTCAGAGTCCCTGAGTTCCTGTGTTAGCTGAGATAGCTCAGTGAAGCAGGTCAGTTGTAATGGGAAAGGAGGCCATGCTAGACCTGTCCTGAATGGAGCCTCCTTCTGTCCCCCGCAACCCTAGGAGAAAGATTTAGTAACTTTCCTGGATTGTGCTGTCAGGTAAGTGACTGAATAGGAATTCAAAATCCAGATTGATCCTTCCTTCCTTCCTTCCTTCCTTCCTTCCTTCCTTCCTTCCTCTCCCTCCCTTCCTTCCTCTCTCCCTCCCTTCCTCACACCCCCTCTCCCTCCTCCTCTCTCTCCCTCTTCCTCCCGTTCTTTTCTTTCTTTTCTTTTCTTTTCTTTTCTTTTTTCTTTTCTTTTCTTTTTTTCTTTCTCTTTTCTTTTCCTTTCCTTTCCTTTCCTTTCCTTTCCTTTCCTTTCCTTTCCTTTCCTTTCCTTTCCTTTCCCTTCCTTTCCTTTTTTCTTTCTTTCTTTCTTTCTTTCTTTCTTTCTTTCTTTCTTTCTTTCTTTCTTTCACGTCAGCACACCATTTTGCACATTGGGTTTGGCTTCTTTCCCAAGAAGCTTCTCATAGATGGAGAAATAAAAAAAACCCAGGACACTAACAAAAGTCAGCCTATGACCCAGAGAGGTGGGGATAGACAATAAAGTGTCCTGACAGAAAGAAACATCACAGATTGGGTCCGAGGGTCCTAGCTCAGACCTGGCTGAAGACACAGATGCAGGAGAAAAGTCCTGTATAGACAGAAGCCAGGTCCCTCTGGCAGGTAGAAAGGAGCATTTATGTGTTTGCAGGGGTGTGGAGCTGTGGGAGGGCTTTTGTTCAGTGGCCGGGGAGGATTTCCACACTTCACTGGAGTGTATCTGAGCAGGGGTAGTAATCCAGCCCAGCGTCTGCTTCATTAACTCCGTGTATCCTGAGGCTCACTAGTAACTCCCTCACTAGTAACTTCCTGGTTTCAAATCTTACCTCACTAACACCTTGCTCAGGGACCACATTTTCATTTGCAGAAATATACAGAATGCGATTTAGAGGCTGGTCTGGCTTCTGTCGGTACCAGGGTATATACACATTGTTCCTTAAGATACCGGGTTTTCTTTGGTGTTCCAAAAATTCTGTTTCTTTGTTTCTCAGTAATGGATGGTATGAGTGGTGTTATTAAAATGTCTGCATTTGCATCTGAAAGAAAAAAGCAACAATTAGAGAAATTTTGACATTTGTTAAAATAGTACACATTTGTTCTCTTAAGGAAAAGCTTGGGGTCTGAGGTTTACTTTTTCTTCCTGAAGAATTCAAGGTCATGGTGGAATTTGTCAGCTTAGTTTGAATGACCCATGGGCTTCCTTCAGCCCAAATGGGCTGACTTGATGGTCCATGCTTTCTATCTCCTTTCTTTACTGAGTGAAATGTCCCATGGGAAAGCCCACTCACAGCTCCACAGGGCGGCCACCAGGATGACCTGTGGCGGGAGCAGCATTGTGCCAGCTCTTGTCAGGACAGGTGGTTGGACACTGGGCTGATCGCAGAGCAAATCTGAGGGCTGATTTACTAAGAGGAAGTGGCGCTCTGAACACACAGCTAAGACTCAAATACCACAGAGAAAGAGACCCACAGTATTTACCACAAATCATCCTGCAAAATAGGACTGCTGACTAGCTTTATCAGCAAATTTCTCTCATTATTGTGTGATTGTTACCATCTAATGATATTAGTGTAAAGAAGCTATTTTCTTGTTAAAGGACCATAGTCCTTTATTGGTTTAAATCAGAGAGTAGGAGAGGGAGAGCGAGAGACGGGGAGAGTTCTTACAGTTCTCTGCTTCTATGAGTTATGATGATCTGATCTCTCTCTCTCTGTCTCTCTCTCCCATGTCCTTCCTTTGCAGTTTGTGTAATTTCTAGTGGCCTGTCTTCACGTTAACAAATTCTTTCCTTATATCTCTTAAATCTACTGGTGAGCCTTTCTGGGCATTCTTCATTTCCATTATTGTGTTTTTTATTTCTTGCCTTTAATTTGGTTCTTTCCATCTCTCTACTGAAATTATCTGTCTGATTGAACACTCTTTACCTTTTCTATTAGATTAGAGCCTTTGGCATATTAATCATACTTATTTTGAATTCCCTGATAGCTCCAACATCTGTCATGTCTCAGTCTGTTCTGGTGACCACTTTGTGTCCTCAGACCGTGTTTCTTCCTCACTTGTACGCCTCTAAACTTTAGCTTGGAGGGTGGATATGTTCTATGATATAATAGATACTGAGGTAAGTATATTTTGTGCTTAAAAGTGAGCACGCCTTTCCTGCTAGGCCTTCAGTGTGGGGGTTTGCATTAACTGGTCAGAAGTTAGACTGTATTTGAAGTTTGTTAGTGTAAGGCTCATGAGGCATGACCCACCACGGTCGTTGCAGTGGTCGCTGGCTAGAGCTCACAACAGTGACCATCTGGGATCGCCCTGGGCATTGGGAAGTCCTCACCACATTCACTCACTGGGTACAGTGATTTTTAAAAAATAAGTAGATTACAGTATTTGTACCAAAGCTTGTAGTTATTCGCACTTGAGAAATATATGCACGCTTATCAGCAAAGAGGGGGAGGAAGATCAGCAGTAGATAATAATTCTTAGTCCATATAAATATTGCTAGTAGTACAGAGATGACGTCCATTTTGACAGGTCAGCATGAGTTATGCATTCTATTTTAAAGGTTTTCCTCCTCCCAGAAATGAAGTCACACTTTATTTTACAGTTATAGTTTTTTAACCTAAATCTCTTGAGGACTAAACCTGTGTATCTTTGGAGGTCTTAAAATTTGATGCACATATCTTGTAATATTAAATAAATTATGTTCTTCTTGAATGGAATGTGATGCTTTTTCTTTTCTTCTCAACGAGGTAGGATCTGAAGAACAAGCTGACAAAAAGCAGAAGAGTAAAAAACTATGCTTACAACTGTTTTAGAACTTTCTTTAGTTGAAGTAAGTGTAGGAAACAAAGCAGTTAAAAATGGACCATTTCTTTGAGTAGACTCAAGGTGAAATTCAAAGAATATGAGTACAAGTATACAGCAGATTTGTCCTGTTCGCATGAATTTAAGGTTACGTTATTCACGTACAATTTCTTACCATTCTTTTACATTGGTGTGAATTTGTAAAGTATGAAAAAATAGCTTTCTTTCTTTGTCTCATTGAGGTAAACTTAGCCCATAACATTACATGTTTCTGGAGTGCAACATAACAGTTCAGTATTTGTATACACGACACAGTGACCATGACCATAATTCTCGTTACCACCCAAATTTCTACACATAAGATTGAGTTCGTCTTTTGTCTTCTTAGCTAAAATGTCTCCGTGTCAGATGTTCAGGTGTGTGTGCTATGAGGGTCGCAGTGCCGTGGGATGGGGGCACTGTCTCTGTCTACACCTGAGCACGTGGGACCAGAGTGGTGAGTGACCGTCCCATGCGGCACGACTGGGGCAGAGCTGAGCTGGGACGCAGGCCTGCCCAGTCTGGTACCGGGGTCCGCCCTGGCCCTGCATCCGGACGTCCCCCCAGTGCTGTGCAGCTTCCGACGTGAAACGCGTGGTCCAGTCTGAGCAGGAGGTGATGGGTCTCAAGGTCACTTCCGATCGTCCAAGGAAAACACTTCAGCCTCGGAAACGCCAGCAAAGAAACACACCGTGAATCGTAGTAGCAGCAGCTCTGCCTAATTATGTGAGGACGGAGGGAACGTGGTGGCCGGCTCAGAGCTGCGGAGGGGACCGTACGGGCGGGGACTGGTCCCCGAGGCAGCCAGGGTGGCTGCAAGCGGGACCCACGCCCGCACCTCCAGGGCCCCCACGTGCCCGGCTGGGCTTTCGGCGTCAGTGGTCGAGACGCAGCGAAGATGGGGGCGTGAGAACAGCACCATTCTCAAATACTTGAAAATAAATTCTTGTGTGGCCACGCTCGTGTCTGTAACGGCCCATCTTCAGCACACAGATTTTCTCATAAAAACAAGGCAAAGTGTAGCAATTTCCCTTTAACAGCACATCTCAAATCATTTTGTGTTCTCTCTTTTTCTAAGTGTGGAAATCCATCATTGACAGTCACTGGAGGAAAAGAAAAAAAAAAAAAAGACCAGAGCTGGGGTCTTGCTGTTGAAAGTTGAAGGTGACATCCGCTGTTGACTTGAATGAATGGCTAATGAAGGACTTATTTACTGTAACAGCTCGTAGACGGCGTACCAGATCACGTGCATTTAGGACCTGCCTGTGGCTGGTAAGAGAATGCGCTGGTCCTTCCGTGTTCAGTGAGACTGAGCCTGGCCTGTTCATGAAGAGTTGCAGCAAAGTCTTGTGCTGGATTCCCGATCAAAAGACTTCTGAATACTGGAATAGCAGTTTTTTCTTACACAAAAATATCTTTCTTTTTAAAGATTTATTTATTTATTTTAAATAAGAGAGAGCATGTGCAGGAGAGCAGGGGAGAGGAAGGGGTGGGGGAGGCCAGAGGTGGAGAGAATCTTTAAGCAGACTCTGAACTGAGCTGGAGGCCAGCACGGGGCTCCATCCCTTGTCGCTGAGACCGGGACCTGGGTCTAGGGTGGGACACTTAACCAACTGCGCCACCCAGATGCCCTAAGAAAATATCTTTTTATTTTGATATACAGAATGGAATTTTTTTTATGACTCAGATTTCTTTTTTAACATCTTTCATTTCCCTTGTGTTTTTTAAGTCGTGCTCATGGGCTCTTTGTAAAATTTTAAAAAGTAATAAAATCCAGCATCAAAATGATTCATTTTACTTCTCTCGGTTTGCATTATGTTGGCCTGAAGAGTTGGAATTACTGAAGGGGGCATATAAAGTGTAAGCAGACGTTCTGTATTATTATCAACATGAAATACCGTCTTTCTCTGAGAACTATGCTTCTGAAATAATGTGAGACTCTTATTTGAATCCACATTGCCATTATTCTCCCTTTGTGTTTGGCCCCCCTTTTTAATAAAAATAGTGTTTCACTAATTTGAATTAAAATGAACCACATTATGTTGTGAAATCTTTCATTCAAACATGTATGTTTACCTTAATGCTTCATGGGAAAGCAGAATGTCTATTAGTTTTCCTTCTTTATTCATTGTGTCCTTCAAGAAAGCTCACTCGTGCACAGTGGCAGTGGTGCTGGTTGCCTGGAAACTGACCACTGATTTGTGCGGGTCAGACCAGCCATGTGTGCTGTTCTGAGAACGGACCAAAATGACAGACGTGCCACCGGGAGGATTGTGGGAGGCGGCGGCCTCACCAGAAAGAGCTTCTTATGGTGGAGAAAGGGGTGAGGAGGGTCTGTAGGATTTGGCCTTGAGACCCAAATCTCAAGAAGTCAGAGCTGTGGCCACAGTCAGAATATCGTGTCTCAGGAGGGGAGCCACATTGACACCAGGCCCACAGATGATGCCTAAGCTGGATGTGAGTGTATCATTTACCCCGAGAAAGCGTCCTCACCTGCACATGCTGGACAGAACCTATGGCATGGGGCGCATGCTCATGGGAGTCAAGGCTCACCTGGAAGCCGGATCTCATGCACAGAACAAGAGGAGTGGAGTCTGGGGTGAGAATGTGCTGTGAAGTCAGACTGTGCAAGCCTAGGCTGGGGATCTCAGCAATCGAGTTATACTTTGCCAGACTGGACAGATTGGGACCTGGAACTGGGCGCCCTCTCATTATACTTGGGTGCGGTGGCGGTGGGGACACTTACTCTTCGTGCTCACATTGCTGAACAGCCCTCCTCTGCTCCACTCCCAGCACACTTCTCTGATGTGCATGCCTTCTATTCAGCCTTGTTCTAGGCAAGGCAGGAAGAATAGGAATAGGGGACCCTAGTTTCATCTGGTCTCTTGAATTCAGCTAGATAGCTATCAAATCATTCTGAACACCTGCAAACTCAACCGGAAATCCAAGAAGAGAATTGCTGAAATTCTACAAATAGAAATGCGACCACTTTTTTGCAAGGTAGGAGGTGTGGAGAAGTGAATCCGAGAGGATATACAGGAAGATAAACTGCGGGGGGAGGGAGCCTCCGAAAGCCAGCACTGGAAAGTGATAGAGCAGTGAGGGCAAAACTGGAACTTTTAGAAGTCTGCTCTGGAGAGGGAGAGGGACATCCCTGCCTGGAAGGCCCTCAGGTGGTGAAGCGGGAGCAATCCTTGATGGGGCAGTGTGGTCTCAGGATCCTGGGGGGGTCACAGAAAGAGCAAGGGTGTCTAAGTGCGGCAAAGTTCTCAGGCATCAGAGTGGGAAGCCGGCTGCAATCAGCAAGCCCGGGAGTGGTTTTTCAACTGGGGATTGCCATAAACAGGGAACCCCAGCACACTGGGAACCTCCTTGCCCAGCAAGGAGCAGAACCGCAGGGAGATGTCCCCCCTCCACTGGGAGGAGTGCTGCAGATGCCAGCCCCGGGAGTCTGCAGGGTTTGGAGACTTGAATGGGATCATGTGCCTGAGATAGAAACGCTCAGTCACCAGGCTGGGTGAGCACAGGCTGGGTGAGCTGGAGTGCTGGAAACCAGGGAGATAGGAGGGATTGGCTGCTTTTCCCTGAGGGCACACTGCGGAGTTGGAGGGGGAGGGCAGGAGTTTTCTGTTCTGGGGCTAGAGATGCGGCATCACCATTGTCATTTTAATTTCCAAATCTCAAAGTGGTCGGGAAAGCCATCAGGAAACAAAAGCCACAAAGAACAATCTTGTGTCTCTTTCACAGAGCCTGGCCCCCTGGCAAGGGGGTGCAATTCCGCCTGGGGCAAAGACACCTGAGAATCAGCACAACAAGCTCCTCCCCAAGAAGGTCAGCAGGAACATGTAGCCAACTCCAAGTTCACTGATCACAGAGAACTGTAAAACTCCGGTGCCAGGGGAAAATAGTATATAGAATTCATGGTTTTTTCTCAGGATTCTTTAGTCTTTCAGTTTTAATTTTTTTTCCTTTTCAACTAATTTCTTATTTTATCAACTCTTAATATTATTAAGTCTTTTTTAATTTTCATTTTTACATTTACTATATATATATTTCATTTTGGGCTTCTTTTCATTGTATTCAATTTTATTTTTGTATATATATAAGTCTTTCTTTCCTTGCAGTTTTGGGATCTAGTTTCTTCTAACAAAAAACCAAAATACACCCAGGATTTAGTGTATTGCTCTGTTCTATTCACCTGTTTGATTATATTCTCTCTTTTTTCCTTTTTCTTTTTCTTTTTGCCCTCTTTTTTGGTTTCTGATCTCTTCTGATTTGTTTAGGGTATATTTTTTCTGGGGTCGTTATTGCTATTTTTGTATTTTGTTCTCTCATTCACCTAGTCTTCTCTGGACAGAATGACAAGATGGAAGAACTCACCACAAAAAAGAGAACAAGATGCAGTACTAACTGCCAGGGACTTAATCAATAGGAATAAGTATAAGACTGTGGAGCCAGAATTCAGAATTGGAATTGTAAAGATACTAGCTGGGCTTGAAAAAAGCATAGAAGACACTAGAGAATCCCATACTGGAGAAATAAAAGAAATAAAATCTAATCAGATCAAAATAAAAAAGGCTATTAATGAGATGCAATAAAATATGGAGGCTCTAATGCTAGGATTAATGAGGCAAAAAGAGAGCGTCAGTACTATAGAAGACAGAATGATGGAAAATAAAGAATCCATGAAAAAGAGACATAAACAACTTCTGGATCATGAGGGGGAGAATCTGAGAGATAAGTTATACCATAAAGCAAAACAATATTAGAATAATTGGGGTCCTAGAGGAAGAGGAAAGAGAGAGAGAGAACGGCAGAAAGTATATTTGAGCAAATTATAGCTGAGAACTTCCCTAATATGGGGAAGGAAAAGGGCATTCAAGTCCAGGAAGCATAGAGAACCCCCACCAAAATCAATAAAAATAGGTCAACATGTTGATACACAATAGTGAAGCTTACAAATTTCAGAGAAAAAGAGAAAATCCTGAAAGCGGTTTGGGACAAGAGGTCCATAACCTACAAAGGTAGAAACATATGGCTGGTAGCAGACCTATCCACAGAGACCTGGCAGGCCAGAAAGGACAGGCATGATATATTCAGGGTGCTAAATGAGAAAAATATGCAGCCAAGAATACTTTATCCATCAAGGCTGTCATTCAGAATAGAAGAGATAAAGAACTTCCAGGATGAACAGAAACCAAAGAAATTGTGACATTAAACCAGCCCTGCAAGAAATATTGAAGGGGATCCTTTAAGCGAAGAGAGAGTCCAAAAATAACATAGACCAGAAAGGAACAGAGACAACACACAGAAACAGTGACTTTACAGGTAATACAATGGCACTAAATTCGTATCTATCAATAGTTACTCTAAATGTAAATAGGCCAAATGCTGCAAATCAAAAGACACAGGGTATCAGATTATATAAAAAAGCAAGACCATCGATATGCTGTCTGCAAGAAACTCACTTTAGACCCAAAGACACCTCCAGATTGGAAGTGAGGGGGCCAAAAACCATTGATCATGCTAATGGACATCAAAAGAAAGCTGGGGTAGCAATCCTTATATCAGACAAATTAGATTTTTTTTTTTTTAAAGATTTTTTAATTTCTTTATTCGACAGAGATAGAGACAGCCAGCGAGAGAGGGAACACAAGCAGGGGGGAGTGGGAGAGGAAGAAGCAGGCTCATAGAGGAAGAGCCTGATGTGGGGCTCGATCCCATAACGCCGGGATCACGCCCTGAGCCGAAGGCAGACACTTAACCGCTGTGCCACCCAGGCGCCCCAAGACAAATTAGATTTTAAACCAAAGATTCTAATAAGAGATGAAGAGGGCTACTGTATCATACTTAAAGGGTCTATCCAACAAGAAGATTTAACAAGTATAAATGTTTATGCTCCAAAGTTGGGAGCAGCCAATTATATAAACCAATTAATAACAAAATTAAAGAAACACATTGATAATAATACAATAATAGTAGGGGACTTTAACACCCCACTCACAGCAATGAACAGATCATCTAAGCAGAGGATCAACAAGGAAATAAGGGCTTTGAATGACACCCTGGACCAGATGGACTTCATATATATATTTAGAACATTCCATCCTAAAACAGAACGCACATTATTCACAAGTACCATGGAACCTTCCCCAGAATAGATCACATATTGGGTCACGAATCAGGTCTCCATCAGTACCAAAAGATGGGGATTATTCCCTGCATATTTTTAGACCATAATGCTTTAAAACTTGAGCTCAGTCACAAAAGGAGATGTGGAAGGAACACAAAAACATGGAGGTTAAAGAACATCCTACTAAAGAGTGTATGGGTTAACGAGGAAATTGGAGAATTTTTAAAAATTCATGGAAACAGGGGCGCCTGGGTGGCACAGCGGTTAAGCGTCTGCCATCGGCTCAGGGCGTGATCCCGGCGTTATGGGATCGAGCCCCACGTCAGGCTCCTCTGCCATGAGCCTGCTTCTTCTCCCACTCCCCCTGCTTGTGTTCCCTCTATCGCTGGCTGTCTCTATCTCTGTCAAATAAATAAATAAAATCTTAAAAAAAAAAATTCATGGAAACAAATGAAAATGAAAATACAACTGTTCAAAACCTTTAAGATGCAGCAAAGGGCTATCCTAAGAGGGAAGTATATAGCAATACAACACCTTCCCAAGAAACAAGAAAAGTCTCCAATATACAACCTTACCTTACACCTAAAGGAGCTGGAGAAAGAACAGCAAATTAAGCCTAAACCCAGTAGAAGAGAATAAAGATTACAGCAGAAATCAATGCAATAGAAACCAAAAGAACAGTAGAACACATCAATGAAACTAGGAGCTGGTTCTTTGAAAGAATTAATGAGATTGATAGTCCCCTAGCCAGACATATCTAAAAGAAAAGAGAAAGGACCCAAGATAATAAAATTATGAATGAAAGAGGGAGAGATCATAACCAACATCGAAGATATACAATTATAAGAACATATTATGAACAACTACATGCCAACAAATTAGGGAATCTGGAAGACATGATCTATTCCTAGAAACATATAAACTACCAAAACTGAAAGAGGAAGAAATAGAAAACCTGAACAGACCCATCCCATAACTAGCAAGGAAATTGAAACAGTAATCAAAAATCTCCCAACAAATAAGAGTCCAGGGCCCTATGGCTTCCAGGGTAATTCTACCAAACATTTAAAGAAGAAGTAATACTTATTCTTCTGAAGCTGTTTCAAAAAACAGAAATGGAAGGAAAACTTCCAACTTTATGAGGCCAGCATTACCTTGATCCCAAAACCAAACACCCCACCAAAAAGGGGAATTACAGACCAATATCCCTGATGAACATGGATGCCAAGATTCTCACCAAGATATTAGCCAACAGGATCCAACAGTACATTAAAAGGATTATTCACCACAACCAAGTGGGATTTATTTCTGGGCTGCAAGTGTGGTTCAACATCTGCAAATCAATCAATGTGATATACTATATTAATAAAAGAAAGGACAAGAACAATATGATCTCTCAATAGATGCCAAAAAAGCATTTGACAAATTACAGCATTCTTTCTTGATTAAAACTCTAGTAGGATAGAGGGAAAATACCTCAATATCATAAAAGCCAGATAGGAAAATCCCACAGCGAGTATCATTCTCAATGAGGAAAAACTGAGAGCATTTCCCCTAAAGCCAGTCACATGGCAGAGATGTCCACTATCACCATTGCTGTTCAACATAGCACTAGAAGTCTGAGCCTCAGCAATCAGACAACAAAAAGAAATAAAAGACATCTGAACTGGCAAAGAAGAAGTCAAACTCTTACTGTTTGCAGATGACATGATACTCTATGTGGAAAACCCAAAAAACTCCACCCCAAAATTTTGAGAACTCATACAGGAATTCAGCGACATGGCAGGATATAAAATCAATGCACAGAAATCAGTTGCATTTCTATACACTAACAATGAGACAGAAGAAAGAGAAATTAGGGAATTGATCCCATTTACAATTGCACCAAAACCCATAAGAAACATAGGAATAAACGTAACCAAAGAGGTAAAAGATCTGTATTCTGAGAAATATAGAACACTCAAGAAAGGAACTGAAGAAGACACAAAGAAATGGAAAAACTTTTCATTTTCAATAACTGGAAGAACAAATATCATTAAAATGTCTATGCTGCCAGAGGAATCTATACATTCAATGCATCCCTATCAAAATACCATCAACATTTTTCACAAAGCTGGAATGAATAATCCTAAAATATGTATGGAACCAGAAAAGACCCCGAATAGCCAAAGGAATTTAAAAAAAAGAAAACCAAAGCCAGTGGCATCACAATTATGGACTTCAAGCTGTATTACGAAACTGTAATCTTCAAGACCTCATGGTACTGGCACAAAAACAGACACATAGATCAAGACAGAACTAGAAATGGAACCTCAACTCTATGGTCAACTTATCTTTGATGAAGCAGGAAAGAATATCCAATGGAAAAAGGATAGTCTCTTCAACAAATAGTGTTGGGAAAATTGGACAGCCACATCCAGAAGAATGGAAGTGCACCATTTTTTTTTACATGATAGACAAAGATAAACTCAAAATGGATGAAGGACCTAAACATGAGACAGGATCCATCAAAATCCTAGAGAAGAACACAGGCAGCAACCTCTGTAACCTCGGTCACAGCATCTTCTTGCTAGATTTGTCTCCAAAGGCAAGGGAAATAAAGGCAAAAATGAACTATTGGGACTTCATCAAGATAAAAAGCTTTTGCACAGCAAAGGAAACAGTTGACAAAACTAAAAGACAACTTACAGAATGGGAGAAGATATTTGCAAATATTTTATCAGATAAAGGGCTAGTATCCAAATGTATAGAGAACTTTTCATAATAAGTAAAATCTAAAAAAAAAAAAGAACTTTTCAAACTCAACACCCAAAGAACAAATAATCCAGTCAAGAAATGGCAGAAGACATGAATAGACATTTCTACAAAGAAGACATGCAAATGGACAACAGACACATGAAAAAATTCTTGACATCACTTGGCATCAGGGAAATACAAATCAAATCCACAAGAGGTACTATCTCATACCAGTCAGAATGGCTACAATTAACAAATCAGAAAACAACATATGTTGGTGAGGATGCAGAGAAAGGGGCAGATGAACGGATAAAGGAAATATGGTATATATACATACACACAATGGAATATTACCCAGCCATCAAAAAAATGAAATCTTGCCATTTGCAATGACATGGATGGAACTAGAGGATATTAGGCTAAGTGAAATAAGTCAATCAAAGAAAGACAATTATCATATGATTTCCCTCATATGTGGAATTTAAGAAACAAAACAGAGGAGCACAGGGGAAGGGAGGAAAAATTAAAAGAAGATGAAATCGGAGAGAGAGACAAACCGTAAGAGACTCTTGACCATAGGTAACAAACTGAGGTTTGGTACAGGGGAGGGGGGTGGAGAATGGGATAACTGGGTGATGGGCATTAAGGAGGGCACATGATGTAATGAACGCTGGGTATTATATACAACCGATGAATCACTAAACTACCTCTGAAATTAATAATACACATGTTAATTAAATTAAATTAAAAAAATAGTCTTGCTCTAATTATTCTTGACTCTGCAGTCATTTGTCTCTTTAGAGAGACTGAGATGACTCAGCCTATAACATTCAATGACACAGTTGAACTCAGAGCTTCTGTATGTCTGTGTTCTTGTGAGGAAAGAAGCACCTGCTGTGTGACATCTACCGTCTACCTGTGTTAGTAGCTTCACGGGCACGGGTCTCATGTCACCCTGTCTACACTGATGCAATGAGACCGAAAGTCCGAGCCTCAGTAAATCACCTGCCGTGGAAAAGCGCAGATCCGGGTGGAATGTTGGGGATCACCTAGTGTTAAAGTCTGCGTGCTGTTTCCTTCAGAACAGTGTCATCAGAGTGGCCTGAGGGTGCAGCGTCTCCACAGTCCTGGTCATACGACCCCAACTCACATAGCAGCTCCTAGAATGAACTTGGTATAAATAGGGGGACCCCCACCCACAGCCTGACAGGATGATTGACAGCAGGAGCTGCGTGTGCAGATGGGTCTCTGCTTCCCATTAGCTGTGGCCTTTTGGAGATGAGCAAAGTTGGCTGTGGTTTAACTGTCCTTATTTCATCTTTCAACACCCGAGCCACTGCTTGCAGAGCCCCAACCAGTAGAGGCTGATTTGACTTCAGTCATTTTCCACGAATCAACCACATTTGACAGAGCACATAGACAAGACAAGCCTGAGAAAATAGAACACCATGACCACATCAGCGTCCTCCTGCCCCCCACACTGTCTCCTGCACCATCACCCTCCCCCTCTCTGCACCTCCCCGTCCAGGGCAGCCCAGGTTGGGTTGCTGAGGAGTTGGAAGCCACAGGAGACACTCCCCAGGAGCCCCGGCAGTGACATCAGCCCACACAGCTGTGGGTCATCTGCTACCTTCCCCTCGGTGCCTCTGTGCTTTTCACGCTCAGACACAGGTCCAGATCTCTAAGCAGAGGCCCAGGAATTTGCCCAAAGAGGTCTGATCACATTCTTGAGAATCGAGGAGGAGATCGAAATTAAATTTCCTCTTCTTTGTATTGGTGGGTCTTATGTTGTTTCCACAAGGGAACCTCTACTTGGTTTCCAACAGACCCTGTTTCACAAAAACTGAAGCTGATTGTAAGTAAAAAATCTTTCCCAATTTTAAACGAGGCATTGTTTTATTCTACTATAGAAAAACTTCGACTTTAAAAGAAGAAAAATAAACACGTATTGTTCACCTACTGACCGTGCGTTGAACATTTTGTTTTACACCCGTGTTTGAAGAGATACACACACGTATCAATGAGTGTCATACTTGTTAGTATTACTACTCAATAGAAATTGTGGTCAAAGGACTGGACAAATATTACACAAAAAAAGAAATAGAAATGGACACAATGTATGAAAAGATGATTATCATTCATCATATCATACATTGATATCAATGTATCAAATGATGATTATCCTCTTCATGAAAAGCAAATTAAGACCACGATGAGATACTATTTGACTGAAAATTGTGATGTTTGACAGCACTTTCCTGACACTCTCCTACATCACGGAAGAAGTGTGCGATGGTGCTGTCTCTATCGGGGTAAGTTGACAGTACCTATCAAAATGACCAGTGCACATGTCCAAAGTGACATAAAACAATATTATAGCTTCAGTATATTTCATGATAGTAAAAGATTGAAAATAATCCACTGGTCTATCACAGGAAACTGATCTTATAAAGTATCTTACAAAGTATACAGTCACCAATGAAATACTCTGCAGCTGTCTAACTGTTCTTTTGTGTCGACATAAAGAGAGCACGAGGATATATAAGTGAGAAGTGCAGAACAATGTATGTTATCACTACCTGTGTGTTAGAAGGAAGGAGATGGGATCTATAAGTATTTACTTATTTTTTTATATCTATGTTCATATCTGTCTAAATAAAAACTGGGAGGATGGGCAAGAAACAAAAGTGTGACCTGTAAGTTGTGGGCAGGTAGAGACAGCGGTTGGAGTAAGATTTTGTAGTTTGATTTTTAGAGTGTTTAAATTTTGGAACCATGTGAATGTATAATCTAACAATTTTAATAGGGTCCTGCCATGCGTATTCCTTCAACACTTTTTTTTTGTTTCGTTTTAATTTATTTATATAATCTCTATACCCACTGTGGGGCACCAACTTACAGCCCTGAGATCAAGAGTCCCTCACTCCGTCCACTGAGCTAGCCAGCTGCCACCTCAACACCACTTTCTGATTAATTTTCCATTTCTTCAACAGTCTAGATTTTTGCATAGGTGCATACTAGTCCATCACACAACATCATTTATTCATTTTATATTTTTAGTTTCTTTTTGGGCATTTGATTTAGTTTGGGACTATTGTAAATGGTGCTATATATATATATATATATATATATATATATATATAAATCTTAGTGTGTACCACGATGGTGTGAGTGTGTGCAAACAGGTGTGTTATCTATTACTTGTAAAGTAGAGCTGCCAACAGTAGATATTAACGCTGTTGAGGACTCACATGTACCCCCAAAATTAACTCCTCTCACCCACACGACTCCAGGAGACAGGACACACTGTAGCTCCATTTGATAAATGAGAAAATTATGGCACAGAAAGTACAGATAGCTATAAAATCAAGATTTAAACCCAGGCACTTGGGGTTCAGAGTTCAAGCACTTAACCGCTCCACCTCTCTACTTTTCCAGTGTTAGTGGGGCTCTCATGGGGTTCTTTTGAGATCAGGAAAGATGGGTCTGAGCACACCCGCCAGTCATGTGACATGTTATACTATTGTCACCAGAATGTCTTAAACCAAATGAGTCTGAATCTGCTCACCTTTGAAGGAGAAATAACCTGGGCCCCTTCACTGGCTGTGCCCCCCCTGGGGCCCGTGCCCCCAAAGAAAGCATCATAAAGCCAATCTCAGGGAAAGATTTGAAATGTGGAGTTGACCAATATTACAACCAGAACTGAATTGGAAGGCTCAGTTGTCATGCTGTCCCTTACCTTAGACTGTCGGTTAGATTGCGCCAAATGGAAGTACACAGAGGCCAAAGCAGACTTTTGCTTGTTTTTATTGTGCCTATTACAAAAGCATGTACAAAATTCAGGTAGCAAAGACGCCAGCTTCCAGATGTGTAAAATAAAAGGCTTCAAGGCAGTTTTCTGGTTAAAGAGCCCCAGGAGATGCACGTGGAAGTTGTGTGCTGGCTAAACTCGGAAGCACGGGTGGCTGAGGGGGCTGGTGGACCCTAAGGAGAGAGCAGTGCTGAGGCCCCTGTGGATGGTCCCCCGGCCCTGCCCCTGAGTCATGGCAGAATTTGTTTTTGCTGCAGAGTGAACTTTTCTGCTTGCCCACCGGTTTGTAAAACCATTTTTGCAATAATGACACAATAGAAAGAGACACATGTGAACTGAAATAACCCAAACCCAGAAAGTCCTGCTATATCCTCAGATGACGCTTTAGGCGACAAAAGCCAGTGGAGACAAGTGGACCCTCGGTGCTAGGGTGTGCTAGGAACTCTTCCCATTGGCACAGAGTGCTGAGGCGATGACGGCGGAGTAGATCCCGTTCTTGAGGAGGACGAAGAGGTAGGTGTAGTAGGCAGAGGTGGTCGCGAGCTGCAGCTGCAGGGTGGCTAAGAGAGGTCATTTATTAGTTTTACCTTCTGTTCTTCTGAAGGGCTAAGACTTATTAATGGGAGAGGGGTCACATTATATATTTCTGATGGCCTAGGTTGAAGTGATGTCCCCACACCGGCATAATCCAACAGTAAACGTCTACACCACCAGCACCCCCAGCACTACTAGAACCACCATCACTACCACTACCACCAAATAACTCAGAATCCATCTTTTAGGTCTAGTCAATCAATAACATCAGAGATTCACTAAGAACATTCCAAAGTATTAAAAAGTAAGGTTCTGTCTTAGATGAGTGAGTCAGTCAACCTGAAAAAAAATTGGTGAAAAATAGCTTTTACCATTTCTTCACCCCCACCATGTCTCTAAGCAATAATAATCACTAATATACTTTAACCACTAACTAAGTGGCAGACTACTTTGAGAGGTTTGTGTGTCAATCTCTAATCTTACTTAATTTTTCAATAACCTAAGAGACTATTTTCATTGTCATTTTACAAATAAATTGAGAACAGAGAACTAATTTGCCTAATGTCATATAGTTAGTAAGTACCACAAGCCAGATTTTAACCCCAGCAACATCATGTTCAAGAACACATTCTTACCTACTCGGTATTTCTGTACCTGCAGGTGTAATAAATACTCCTGACAATGAAGAATTAAACATAAATATAAAGACAAATTGCTGATTTAGATGCATCTTAGCCATAACATCTTGTGCATTTCTAAGATTCTTATCAAAGGTACAGTCAGTGGAAATTTGGTTGTGTTCAAGGTAGGGTGGGAGGGAGGTTTTAGCAAAGAGGGCATTAGTTGTGATGAACACTGGGTGACGTGTGGAAGTGTTAAATCATGATAGTGTACACCTGAAATTAATATCACCCTTATGTTAAATAACTGGAACTTAAATAAAAACTTGAAAAAATAATAAAATAAATTAAGGTAAAGTGGAAGAAAGGGGCAAATCCAAATTCTCTGCAACTTCAGGAGGTCAAACTCACTCCCTTGTCTTTCCTGAATACCCTCATTGTAGCTATGATGTTATAGGATAATTGCATTTATTATCCTTTGAGGTTTTGTAGGAAATATATGATGTCAAGAAATAATTAATGACAACACTGGTGGGGCAGACTGGAGATTCAATGAACCACTAGGCTGAATCTGATCATCTGGAAATTTTTTTTTTTTAAGATTTTATTTATTTATTTTTTTGACAGAGAAAGAGAGAGAAAGAGCCAGAGAGCACAAGCAGGGGAAATGGCAGAGGGAGAAGGAGAAGCAGCCTCCCCACTGAGCAGGGAGCCTGGATATGGGGCTCAATTCCAGGACCCTGGGATCATGCCCTGAGTCAAAGGCAAACGCTTAACTGACTGAGCCACCCAGGCACTCCTGGAAATTTCTTTTATGTGTTTATCTCCAAAGAGTCAGAACTCCAGAATCATTAGCCCTTGTGGAAAAGGACCTCAAGTGGTTCTGTGCTCATGACTCCTTGCCCTTGGCCAGGTAGTATGTCAGTGAAGGTCCAGAGGCTCCTTGAGATGCCGGTCAGCAGGGCTAGAGCCAGTGCTCTTTGTAGTTTCTTGTAATATATATTGGGAGAAAGGGCCAGAAACTAGTATTTACAATGTGTCACCTAAATGAGATACCTTATGCTAGACATTCCACATATGTGACATTTTATCTTCAGTAACTGAGTGAGGCGTTATCCATGTTATTCAAATGTTAACTACTGTACCCATATTCATGCAACTGGTAATTAAGACTGTTGTTAATGTCCAGTCTGTGGCACTTGAAGTCCCGCATTCACACCTGTCCCCATGTGAGCACCTGTCTCAGGGCCTTAGCTTTGGAATTTAGAGGAAGAAAAAAAACCGAGTAAGTGTGTGAACTTTTGATTCAGATGGTCTGGGTTGAAGCCCCAGATCTCGCTGTGTGGTGTGGTGCAAGGGACTGAATTAATTTTAGCTCATTGCCCTCATGTGTAAAACGGGAATAAAATCCTTCACGGTGAATATTAAGAGAATTACACAAATGCACCCACAGTGCAGCACAACGCCTTCTGTATGAGAAGCTGTCAGTGTCAGTTCATGTTATTAACTACCGGCAAGAACAAAGACTTAAAAAAAAAATCTAGAAGCAACTTGATACCATGTTTTCCTCAGTCAGTAGACACAAAGGCTGCAGAAAGAATGAAGTCCATTGTTGAAAGAATTCAGAGCACATCACTGCAGCCCTAATTTATAGTCCTCTCCCACCCAAACGAGCATTTCCGGTGTGAAGATGACTCCTGAGAAATGATGGATTGACTTTAAATATCACTCAGTCCATTGTAAGCTCCAGCCGTTCTGAGCTTTCTCCCTGAAGCTAGGCAAGTTCAAAAGTTAAGTTGATCAGGAAGAAAAAATGCTGTAGCATAACATAGGGGCAAACAGACAAAAACTCACCATCTTTATATCTCAGGGAAGGCTTTGTAGAGTTAATAGCGGGCTCTAAAAGAAATAAGGACAAGTATTATTCAGTTCATATCCACTCTTTGACATTGTCTGTGTTGTGGATGGATTGATAGATAGATCAATTGATTGACCGATCAGTGGATAGAAAAAATTTGTCAACCGAAGGAGAGAACCATTACTAATATGAGTCACACAATTCCAGAACTGATTGTCTTAAATCTGTGTAATTCAGTAGATCAACTCATATATTGTATTTCTGCACATGAAGATGTTGAAGGTCATGAATGATGCATTTTCTTCTTCTTTTCTCACAACTTAATGCCTAAGACTATCTTATCATCCTTCTGTGCTCATAGCTCCCAGCACAGAGCTTGACGCACAGTTGGTGTTTTTTAAAGATTTTATTTATTTATTTGACAGAGAGAGAGGCAGCTAGAGAGGGAACACAAGCAGGGGGAGAGGGAGAGGGAAAAGCAAGCTTCCCGCTGAGCAGGGAACCCCACGCGGGGCTCAATGCCAGGACCCTGGGATCATGACCTGAGCTGAAGGCAGACACTTAATGACTGAGCCACCCAGGCACCCCACACAGTAGGTGTTCTATAAATACTTGCTGAATGGAAAAATAACCAGAAACAGTGGCTGCTTTTCAGTTCTCAGCACCCACTGCTGACACGAAGGGTTGCTACCAAAATGAATTCATCCAACCCCAGAATGCACAGCAGAATCTTAAATTTTGGAAGGAGTCTGAAATAGGTAAATTCCCCATCTAAGCAAAAGAAAGAGGCCCTACCTTTCCAAACCATGCATGTTCCCAGGATCCAAAACTCCCACACATGATTTTCTGGAGTAGTGGTGTTGGCAGACATGACCACGATACTAATGAAAGCCAATACCTATTGAGTGATTATTACTGTGCCAGGCACTCTGTGAAAGGTTCCCAGGTATTAGGTCATCTGATCCCCTAGTGACACTGATGTGAGCTGTATCCATGTTAGACAGGAAGAAATAAGGTTTAGAGAGTCTAGATAAGTTTCTGGGAGTCATACCAGTGATTGGCAGAGCCAACCTTCAAGGGACCATTATGGGGGTTTAGAGGAGTTAGAGTATGTGAAAGTACCTTGTGAAACAACCCGTAGAAATCGCACATAATTCCACCATAGCAGACTCTCAGGCATCGTCTCTTCCCCTATCTTGATTACTCTTAGCAAATGACCTTTTTATTACAGAAGCTCAGCAGTTCAGTTCACTTCTTTCGGGGACAGAAAGGTTGGACGAGTGATAATCATAATTTTCTGAATATATAAAACTGAGGTGAGGGTTGTATCCCTCTACGGTGTAAAAAAACCCCACAAAAATAAAAACGGAAACAAAAACCCAATATGCATACAAAGATCATTGACTGTTGGATGGAGGAAGAGAGTCTCAACACGTTTTGATTTATCCTTTCTCTCCTTGATGTGTCTTTGTCCATACAGATATGGTTCTGTTGTGCAAATTATTCACTCCACACAATCTTATTTTGGGACACTCTTAAAAAATGAATCTGGGGGCGCGTGGGGGGCACAGCAGTTAAGCATCTGCCTTCGGCTCAGGGCGTGATCCCAGCGTTGTGTGATCAAGCCCCACATCAGACTCCTCTGCTGTGAGCCTGCTTCTTCCTCTCCCACTCCCCTGCTTATGTTCCCTCTCTCGCTGGCTGTCTCTGTCAAATAAATAAATAAAAAATCTTTAAAAAAAATGAATCTGAGCTATAGGCTTTGGGGTACATCCCAAGAATAAAAATGTTTATATAATCATGTTTAGATGTTAAAATTTCCCCAAGAACTGACTTTTAAGTGTCTTAAAAGTCACTTTCTTTTCCATACAGTGGCTTTGCTCATTAAAAGAGAAATACAAATCTCTTATCACCATGTATTGATTGAGATTTAAACATTAAGGTAACGATTTTTGAAATTAAATCTGAGTGTGTATCTTAGTTTCACTTTATTAATCAATGTTGGTTGAAAGCTTGGACCATATTAGTTCTCTCTCTCTTCAAAATCACTTCTTTGTTTTGTGCTTCCATGTTTTATATATTTCACCGAAGACAAAAACAACAAACAAAAACTTCCAAGCATTAGCTTAGAAATTTGCTGAGGAAAGGCATTAACAGAAATGCCGTCATTAGCTTTGTTGCTATAAGACTCTGGGAGACGTTCCTTTCAGAATTTAATTCCCAAGTAAAACACACCATAAAGAAGAACTTCTTCCTTTTTGAAAATCATCACCATGGAATGTACTATAGTGTAGTTTTACTTCGATCACTGTAAGAATTAATATCTAAAGGACTTCAGCCCAGTGGTTACATTAAACTTATGCTTAGCTCATTGGCTCCTCTCTGTTTCTTAGCTGTAGAAATAAGAGAAAAAAATTCCGACTGTTTTTAATCTTACTTCAGTTATTTTAGGGAAGGTTATACATAAATACAATAAACAGATGAATAAATGTATTCATGTCATGTTTTCAAAAACAAGCATTTGCACTGACATTATTGTGTTTCCTTTTCATCACATGCCACGAGATAGGAAAAGTAAGTCAGGGTTTTACTCTAAATTTGATCATTGGAAGCACTAAGGATCCAAGAGGATAAAGATTTAATTCAGCGATTCAGAGTGGTACACTGCAAAGGTCTTTGCACATTTTGTTAATTCTTTGTTCCCCATTGCTTCTCAAGGGCTTGGGAACCACAGGGAGAAGCGCAAACTGGTTCCTTCTCGTGGGCCCTCTGGGGCCTTGGTCTGTGATGTTAATGCCAGGACTTGACTTCTGAATCTAGAGACTACTGGATCACAGTTGGGCCAGGGGTATACTTTGAGTAGAGCAATACTAAGTGAGAAGGACTCTGACTGCTGAATAGAACATTCCTGATAGGTATAATTGTTCTTATTTCCTGATCAAGTAAGATCATCAAAAGTGGACTCTCTTTTGAGCCTTTCTTGTCGCGAGGTTTCTAGGTGCTTTCATGTGTATTGTTTCATTTAATCCATACAATGACCCTAAAAGCATCACTGTGACCTTCATATTTTGGATGCTGAAACTGAGGCAAGAAAAGCTAAGTGAATTTGTCTTTGTCTTTTTCTCTGTGTGTTCCAAAGCCCACTGTCTTTCATGCTATGGGGAAATAGCAGGACATTTATGCTACCATTAAAGGCAACAACATTTAGAAAGACTTCTATTTGTTTCTTTTCATTCATATTTAACAGAAAAGGTGGGGCATTTCCTTTGAAGACAAGAGTCCTGGAATATATGTACATGTACATACCTTTTATATGGGAAGAAAATAGAATCTCTTGATCAACCCCTCCTTTATTCCGCTCGTGTTTGACGATACATTTGTGTTCTTTATCCAATGATGCTCCAGTCACGGTCAGCCAGCTGAATTTCATGTATGTGTCGTTAGTCTTGATTGCGTCTCCCTGCTGGGATGTCAGAATTGTTTTGTCATCCTTTTCTTGCCAATCTGTCTTGATAACATCAGGGAAAAAGTCTTCAAGAAGACAAAGATACGTTCCAGCCTTTTGGAGCTCTCTCTCAGCAATTGAAGGAAAAAAAATTGTAGGCTTGGGGGAAAGGTCTGCATCAAGGTTTCTATCTGTGGGAAAGTGCAACAGCAATTAAAACTTTATTAGAGTCACACAAACGTGGTGTGGTTTGGAACCCCTAACACAGAGAAATGAAGGAAATTTGCCATAGAATTATTGCTTATCTCAGGCCTTCCACCCACAGTGGGTTATGAGGCACTGATTGTTCTTATTTTCAATGGGAAAACAGGTACTAGAAGTCATGTAACTTGTTCAAAGTCACAACGATTACGTGGCAGAGTCTGGATTAAAATGTGAGATTTTTAAAAACAATACACACGTTTTGAATGGGAATCGACCGTAATACGTACTTGACAATCTATCAAGTTGACCTTTAAATCTTCATATATGGATTCCATGTCCACTTCTGAAGTAATGGAGGTCTCCTACTTGCTCCCTGATTTTATAAAACATCTCAATCTCACATCTGAACCATTCCAGGACTTTGAGTAGAGCAATGTTTAAAACTGCACCTCCCAATTATTTACAATGGCTTGAATTTAGAAGCAAAGGGGCAGTATTTCCAAAATTGTCTTAAAAAAATTACTATTTTCAGAAATGCTTTTATATTAACATTATCAAGTAACACACTTTTCAGAATTTTGTTTTGTTTTGGAAAATGTTCACTGAAAGCACATTTTATATTGGAATTTCATTTGTTGTTTAGATATGACTAAGAAGACACCATATTTTGACTTTCAGAGTCTCCTTTTAAAGTTGAATCTGCCCTAGAAAGCTGCTAAACAGCTTTAGAACACCGCAATATTCTATGATTTCACCTGCTGAGCAAAGCATTGAAATAGCGTACTTGATTACATATGGTTAGTGCCTATATTTTGGGTAATTATATTACAAGTTTTTTCCTTCAACATTCTTTTTAAACTTATTAACAGTGATTATTATGGCCAAAATCATTTTTATGATGCATGAAGTAGAAAGCATATTCCAAAGTAAATAAGCCTGTGCAACACATTTATATACACTCATTGGAATACTCACAAAATACATTAGAGTTAAATTGTCTGAATTATTTATATTTTATTAAGATGCAACAGTGTGAATTCTATATAAATTTACCAAATGTCAACTACATTTTCAAGTGCAAGTGTGATAATTCAAGGCTGCGTATTGGTATTGATTTAATTGTTCTCTATTTTTCTATTATTTTTCTTTTATTAAATAAATAAAGCTATTTCATATTTGAATATGAATTTCAAATTTATGACATTTCTAACTTTATTTAAAATTCTAACTGTATTTGTAAAGTTTAAACTTTTTTCTGATAGATATGAGCGTGAAGACCAGACTTGTTGATGCCTGAGCAGGACTGCTGAAGGTCACCATCTGTGAGTGACATTAAATGTCGTGGTGCCCATAGTAATGATGCAGTGGGAGCATGAAATGTGTTTGTTAAAGACCATTTCTTCTATTTTATAAAATGGATGTGGAAGGCAAGGCCCACTCTTTCACTTCACATTCCTCCTAAAGGACTCACGCATTGAAGTTCTTTTCTAGTTTTGTGGTGGAAAGACACAACATATTTGAAAATGTGGTGTGCTCCATTTTCTTAGTTAATAAAAAGTATGGGCTCCACTACATTTCCTTCTACTTTTGAACATAAAATTTTACCCTGTGTTTCTTGCTAGATAATCACAGGCTTTTTTCTTCTGCTTTCCTCGGTGCTTTTGATCTTCTGTTTTGATTTCATGGCCTAACTGTAGCTGTGTATTTTATTTAAGCTCTTCTCAAAGAGATTTTGGAACTAGGCAGTATAAATAAATGAGAAATAGGTCGTGCATTAGAACTTGTTTCTTTTTCTGTCCCAGAGCTTGACAGTTTGGTAAGGTCTACCTCAAAGATGACATGAAAAATGGGAGCTGTTTACAAATCCTGCTCTGAAATGCAGACACAAAACAATAGAATGCAAACACACTGAAATGCCAGAGCATAAGGTGAAGCTTTTGTTCCCAATATTATCCCTCACGAAACAGGGGTTGCCTTATGTTTCAGCCTCTCATATTAAAAGAGGCTCTTCTTTTTTTAAAAATTTTTTATTATGTTATGTGAGTCACCATACAGTACATCCTTAGTTTTTGATGTAGTGTCCCATGATTCATTGTTTGCGTATAACACCCAGTGCTCCATGCAATACGTGCCCTCCTTACTACCCATCACCAGTCTATCCCATTCCCCCACCCCGCTCCCCTCTGAAGCCCTCAGTTTGTCAGCCTCTCATATTAAAAGAAGCTCTTCTAATGCTCTACTTTGATCAGACAATACTACTTGGATGAGATATCAACCTGAAATACACTCGATGCTAGTTGTAGAGGTGGAGCTGGTAAAAGAGAATAAAGAAGTGTAATATGGATTTGGTAAATATTACCCGGAACGAAAGTCTCTACATGTTATGTTTACATTGCAAAATATAGAATACCAGAGTGAATTAAAAAATGCTTTTTAAACAATTTTGTAATTGGGTCATTTTCTCTTTAGATAAACTATCCAGTGGCATCATCATCAGGAGATCCCAAAACAGACACCCAGACCCTGAGACGACTCAGAAATTTGCTCTTAAGTGGATGTTTTAGACGCATGTGAAGCGTCTGAACAGAATTTTTAAATTTAATTTTAAACATTTTAACAGACTTTTTAACAGAGTTTGAGAGCAAAAAAAAGCAGTATTTCTCAACTGATATTTGTATTGATATAATTTTTAACTGTGTAAGTATAATTTAAGATATTAATTTTACAAGTGAATATTTGACTTTTATCCATATTACTATAAATTTATATATTCAAGTTGCAAAATCTCCTCCCTTTTTCCTTTACATCTGGATATTTCTACTGAAACATGAGAGACAACCTTATATTCAGGCTAATAATACTTGAGAAAATGCTCATTATATTCTAATCATTTTTATAAGCAAGTGATAATGAGTCTTAGAAATTGAAGTATTTCACAAATTAGACCATTGGTTCTGAACTGATCTGAGGACTAGACGGTAATTATTAATATATTTTTCTGCACTCTTGATTTCATAAAGATATCCAGTGGGTGGTCATTTGAATTCTGGAGAATAGATATTCTTTATCACTGACCATGTCCCAATTTTTATGATAATTATTTCCATATGTAATTTCATATACTCCTAGTACCATTTACTTGAGATTGCTGTTACATTGAGAATATGAATGGATGGAAATCCAAAATGTTAACAGTAACAAATGCCATATAAAATTTTAATTTTTTCTTTTTTAATTTTTTCCATAAGCATATATCATTTTTTTATAATTTTAAGACAACAATAACAAGTGAATCAAAATTTATTTGCTAACAGATGACTATACAGAAAATGATCGATCCAGTTCACAGTCCATATTTTTTTTCTGCACCACACTCTCCTAAAAAACATTTTTTTCAGGAACTCATGAATTATATGTGTGTCACCATTATTAAACTGATCCCTAGAATTTACATTGATTATGCAGTCAGTTGGAAATAAAAGGGGACCAGAAACTGGCTTTTCAGCTTATGAATTCATTTGTGCCTATGATCACAATCACTAAGGAAAACTAAATCTATCATTTCTTTCATTTTTTCAGTGTTTTATCACCTTTGTGAAAATTCTTTGAAAACTTTCATTTGAGGGGCTCCTGGGTGGCTTGGTTGGTTAACCATCTGACTTCTGCTCAGGTCATGATCTTAGCGACCTGGGTCCAGCCCCGCATGGGGCTCTATGCTAAGCAGGGAGTCTACTTCTCCCTTTCCCTCTCTCTCTGTCCCTCCCCCAGACCATGCTCCCTCTTTTTCTCTCAAATAAATAAATAAAATCTTAAAATAAAATTTTTTATTTGACGAGATCTTGTATGCTAGAAACATCCCTGTGAGATGTTCTCCCTCATTCAGGCAAAATTTCATCTTTAAGGCTAATGAAGAGTGAACAAACTTACCAGACTGAATTTAGGGGAAAAATAACCCCTACCTTACAACATTCTTGAATATGTTGCATAGTTAAATATTTCAATACTTGATATTAATCATCCCCTGACCAAATGAAAGTTTAGTAATTTTTTGTTCATTCTTTTCCTCTGGTTATTTTTAGAATCAAATAAGTAAGATATAAAAACTTGTTTACAAAACTTTCAACACAGAAATCCCAAATGAGCCTAACATCTACACTTCTTAGGGACCTGCAGTTGCTTTAGCTAGTTAGCTAAAGGACTAGGACGGAGTCATCAAACTCTCCAAAGATCCTGCTGCTACTTGTGACCAAACTGGGACCAAATCCTAGAATTCTAAGCCAGCATCAGCACTTAGCCTGTGACCCCTGCATTATCTGTCTCCCCTCCCTACCTTATACTGAATAATGAAAAGTTTAATAATGAAAGTTTACCTGTAACTCTGAGCTTTGTGCCAGGACCAAACACTTTGATTCTGTTCCAGCCATACTAATCCACTGTTTGAAGAGCTTTTACAAAAAACTCCTTTGGTGCCTCTTTTAAAATTGTGCCTATATTTTTTTTTCAATATTTATGTAACATAAAAATTGACCACGGTAACATTAAACGGAGATGAACCTCAAGCAAAATCACATTAGACATGAACATAGTCAAGAATGGGTATGAACTGGGGCACCTGGGTGGCTCAGTCATTTAAGTGTCTAACTCTTGATTTCGGCTCAGGTTATGATCTCAGGGTCCTGAAATCAAGCCCTTGGGCAGGCTCCTAGCTCAATGTGGGGTCTGCTTCAGATCCTCTCTTTCTCTCTCTTCCTCTGCCCCTCCCCCTGCTCTCTCTCTCAAATAAATAATAAATAAATCTTTAAAAAATAAAGTATGGATATGGACTGAGCCCTCTCTGCCTGGTCAGCTTGGTTCTGCCTTTCCCATCTCACTCCCAAGTGTGTGAGACTATGATTTTACCTTTTCTCACCATTTTCCTGAAACTTCTAATCTCCTGCTTTAAAGGGTTTTCTTCTGATGGCACTTCTTTATTAGAGTGTAATTTACAGTTATTGTATCTTTCATTTTCAGAGAGGAACAAAAATAGAACTAATATACTTAAGTGTATAATATATGACTGTTCAATATTTTTACAGGTATTATTTTATTTCTATATATTAAGGGGTGGGTAACTGTTTGATTGCAAAGTAAGTTCTTTCCAGAATCCATTTCCCACTGATACTAGACCTGAAGAGTTTTTATAGAGTCTGAAATCTTTTTTTTATTATGTTGTTAGTCAGCATACAGTACATCATTAGATTTTGATGTAGTGTTCCATGATCCATTATTTGCATCTAACACCTAGTGCTCATTACAACAGGTGCCCTCCTTAATACCCATCACCAGGCTAATTCATTCCCCCACCCCCTTTCCCTCTTGAGACCCTCAAGATTGTTTCCTGGAGTCCATAGTCTCTCATGGTTCATCTCCCCCTCTGATTTTCCCTCCTTCAGTTTTTCCTTCCTTTCCCTAATGTCCTCCATGCTAATCTATTCCTGAAAGACTGCTCCTTTAGACTTGAAAATACCTAACATTTTCTAGGGTATTGGTTTACAATCCTGAGCTGCCTATCAGAGGACCCTGTCTGGTTTGGTCTCTCTCTGCAGCTGTCCCACCAGGAGTGCAAAGGCAGCTTTGAGTTCTGCAGCTGAGTCCTGCATGTAGGGCAACTGCTCCCGTTCTTCCGCCAGCTTCCATATTTCCAGCAAATTTGATGCCAGTACAGAAAGAAGGTTGAATTTAGCGGTGTCAGAAGGACTTGTCATTTTATAAAAGTATCCTAAGAATCACTTTGTGAGAATTTAATAAGTGCATATTCAACATTACTTACTTGATCTTGTGTGAGAAAGAGAGGCACATTTAATGCCGTGTTTAGAAGCAGAAGCATTGTTTTCCACAAGAGGAGTCATACAAATTATGACCTATTACTAATAAAGCATTCAGCTAATGTGTCTACTTAAAAGGGCAGGCAACAGAAGAGTAAGTATCAGAATATGAAAATATGGCCTAACGTTTCAAATATCACATGATGGTCTAGACCATACATTTTGGAATGGACAAATCTCTGTTGGATCCCACTCTTGGCCATAGTAACTAGCCATGTTATTTGACTTTATGCAAATAACTGAACTTCCCAAGCCTCAGTTTTCCTATCTGTGAAATGGAATAAGAACATTTTCTGTATAGGGCTGTTGAGAAATAAGATAATACACTGGAACTAGGAAACATGGTATCTGGCCCTCCATAAATCCTAGCTAATATTATCATTCCCTTTACTGGGAGGGTTTCAGGCCATTTTATCAAATTCTTCCACCAAACAAAATATATGGATTTTATAAGAAATGGCTATTACATAAATTAACAAAACAAAAGAGCTCATGAATCCAAGATGCTCTGTGTCCCTGGCATCCACAAGCCGAAAAACAGGGAGTCCGATGACCACAATCCAGAATAGTTGTCCCCTAGACTAGAACATTTTTGAGTGTTGAGACGGTGTCTTGTTCACCCTTTTATCTCTAGCATCGAGCACAGAAACTGTCTTTAATAAACGTTTGCTGAGACAATAAATGAACAAATGAAAATTTAAAGCCATGCAGACTCTTTTTATGGGTTCCAGAGCTGAAATGGTTTACTGAGCTCACAAATTCATTAAACCGGACCACCTCTCGGCAAAATCCCAAGACTAACAATTTTGACTAGTCTCACCTTCCCTCTAAGATGCTACGGTAATAAAAATAAGTGGTATTACTGATGTTCTGTAATCATTTACTGTAAGAGTTCATGTTTTGGCACTGCTCTTAAAGATGACACAAAAGCAGTCATATAAATTTTGAAAGTTGTTAGAGAAAGAAGCACTACTCATTAAGAAAGGAGCCCTATTAACGTTAGACATACTTAATCAAGTGTTTCTCACGTAAGTGACCGTCTACAAGAAAAGCATGCTGAACCAATAACTCACACCAATGGTTTGTAGACACAGTCCTAAAAATACTTTAATTTCAATCCTGAGTATATTTTAGTGTTTGTGTATTTTCTAAAAGTAATATTTCAATCTGCTTGCAAGCAGGGAAGTAAATAACATTTGCAAAGTAGTTTTGTTTCCATATATAGTGACCAGTAGCTGCAAAATTGCTGTCCATATGCTGAGGGGATCCTACGTTGTTTTTTTCTAAAAAGCATCCATCAGTTTTTCATTCACAGGGTTTAAACAAAACAAAGTTACTTACCTGGCGGAGTTACTATGAGCTTAGTTCCATGTGCAAATACCTTGATCCAGCCTGTTCTCACACTGGTTAGAACTTCTACAAAAACATCAGCCTTCTCCTGAGCTTCACGGCAAGGCCAGCAGATAGAAACCAGTTTTTCGTACTGGCATTTTGATCTTCTGGGTTCCCTTGGAAATCCTTGAATATAGGCTTCATTGCATCTGACATTTTATAAGTTTTCCTGAGATTAGTTGACCCAAATGTCTGTTTTCCGAGGAGACAATAATCACTGAAAAGTGCTGATAGGAAAACAAAAACAGTAAGAACAAAAGAAAAAAAAAAACAACAGAGATTGGAAGTAACGGTTCAACCAACTACTTATCTACATTACCAGGAAAAGTGTTCAGTGAATTAAGAGGTTTTGATTTCCAGGTGTTCAATTGTGTGAAACTGCTCAGAGATGCATCAAAGGAAAAGCCCTTCTGTTCTCACAGACATCAGACCCCCTCTGTTAGTAATTTGGGATCGTATTTCTAAAGGAGGAAACTCTTCAGTAATCTAGGATGCAAATATGCCAACAGAAATACACTTGAGAAATGTGAACAATGGTCCCCATTTTTTAATCAGCTACTTTTACAACTTGGCAACATGATTTTTTTACCACACAATGCAAAATGAGAAAATAATTTGTGTAATGAGATATTATTCCTGGAATGAAGGACTAAATTTGTAGAAATCTATCTTCCATGAAATAATAGATTCCTATTTAACCCAAAATTTGAAAACACAGTCCAAATGTTGAAAGAAGCAGCCTCTCGGAAGCTCTTCTGTGATCTTCAGAAATGCACGTGTAGCCCTGCCTCTGTGGATAACTAGCTTTGGACAAGACATTTGCCATCTCTGGGTTCCCATGTCCCATTTGCTGTGGGGGCATTGGGCTACGTATGTCCAAAGGGCCCTTCCTGTCCCCACAGCTTTTGAACCTGTGACGAAGAGCAGGAAAGGGTCTGCTGTGGTTGCTCATGTGAGAAAGGACTTGAGGGTTAGTAATGGAGAAGCTTTTCTTACAGATGCCTTCTGACTTTGTGACATTGTGAGATCCTGGCAGGCACAATATCAGGTGGCTTCATGGGATGTGAGGGCCTTATTGACTATTTTACCTTATATCAACTAAAAGACTCCATTGTTTTTCTTATCTGTGTCTAAGCCGGAATTGGGCTAGTCTTATAGGTACTATTGGTTGAGACATATAGGATTCATTTCAGGTGCTCTTCTTCTGTTAGTTGGTACCAGTGGACAGTGACCTTCTCAAAGGAAACCCCAGACAGCTTGCCATGTATGTGAACTGTTCTGTCTGGTGTTCAGGTAAAGGAGAGTTGATACTGAGAGATTCTCATTTTGGTGTCTCCATTTGAAAAACAAAGGAGTAAGACCGGAGGTGCCTGAACAAGTTGACAGGGGACATAAACACACTGAAAAGACAAGAAAGGTGTATAGTCACCTACACACCCAAGCCAAAGACACACATAAACCCATAGCGTTGCCATTGCCAGTGACTAATCAGAATGGGCTCAAAGAGGGGACATGAATCAGGACTGGGAAGGCAGTAGTAGCCCTTTTTCCTCAGAGGCAAGGATGAGGGAGGAAGGTCTGCTTTTGAACCAATGAAGGCCTTCTCAGTAAGGTCTGTCTCAGTGTTATTTTATTATGTTCCTGTTATAAAGAACTATCAGATCTTGGAAGACCTCACCTAAACCCCATGTTATGATAATTCAATGTATATTCCCCTTGGGAACAACACCCTTGCATCTTTCCTCTAGCTCTTGCTTCAAACACACCTATCCTTGAGCTCTTTTTCACTCTCAGTGAAAGTGTGGGGAGCTCTAACCCACCATGAGAATTGGAAGAAAAGTCTTATTACTATTAATAACAAATGAGATAATAATCTCACAACCTTATGCAGAAGTATGTACATTTTATAGATCAGTAGTTTGTAGAAAGTTCACAAAGTTTGGTGAACATTAAAAATTACTGTAGTTATTGCTTTAGACACTATGACATTTCTATACTGTGAATGAAGAAAAATCTCGGAGGAAAAATACCCTTTCATTTATTACCCTTGACTTTTCCTATTCACAATTCCTAGCTTTTTAGAATTAAAGCAACACTTTACTCTTGTTTAGCGGACAAGGTGAGATGTGATTTTTAACGAGTCCCTGAGTTCCTGTGTTAGCTGAGATGGCTCATGAAGTGGTTTAGATGTAATGGGAAAGGACACTGTGATGTGTTGACCCTGTGCTAGACTGTCCTGTATGGAACCTTCTTCAGTCCCCAGCAATCCAATAGGTTAACACTTAAAACTGGGAAAACAATATGACAAGGATTTAGTAAGTTTCTTTGATCATGCTGTCAGTTACGTGGCTGAGAAGGAATTTGAAATTCAGATCTGTAACACTCAAAAGTCTTGTATCTTCCATCATTCATTCATTCATTCATTCATGCAAAGTCAGCACACCATTTTGCCCATTGGATTTGGCTTCCTTCCCCGGAAACTTACCATAGATGGAGAAGTATAAACATCAGGACACTTAAAAAAGGCAGCCTAGGCCCTGGAGAGGTAAGGATAGTCGATAAAAGTGACCTGACTGAAAGAAACATCACAGATTGGGTGGTTGGGCTCCTAGCTCAGAACTTGCTGAGGACACAGATGCAGGAGAAAAGTCTGGTAGAGACAATAGCCAGGTCCCTCTGGCAGGTAGAAAGGAGCATGTATGTGTTTGCAGGGCTGTGGAGCTGTGGGAGGGCTTTTGTCAGTGGCCAGGAGCATTTCCACACAGTGTGTCCCAGCAGGGGCACTAATCCAGCCCAGCATCTGCCCCATTAACCCCGTGTGTCCTGAGTCTCACTGGCAAATCCCTCTGCTGCTTCCTGGCTTCATATCTCTCCTCACTAACACCTTGCTCACGGACCACATTTTCATTTGAGGAAATGTACAGAATGCATTTTAGAGGCTGGTCTGGCTTCTGTCGGTACCAGTGAATATACACGTTATTCCTTAAGACACTAGGTTTTATTTGGCATTCTAAAAGTGCTGTTTCCTTGCTTCCTGGTAATGGATGGCATGAGTGGTGTATTAAAATGTCTGCATTTGCATCTGAGAGAAAAACAAAAGCAACAATTAGTGAAATTTTGATATTTGCTAAGATAGTGCACACTTGTTTTCTATTAATGAAAAGCTTGGGGTCTGAGGTTTACTTTTTCTTCCTGAAGAATTCAAGGTCAAGGTGGAATTTGTCAGCTTAGTTTGAATGATCTGTGGGCTTCCTTATGCCCACAGTGGCTGACTTGATAGTCCATGCTTTCTATCAGCTTTCTTCACCGAGTGAAATGTCCCACGGGAAAGGCCCACTCACAGATCCACAGGGCGGCCACCAGGATGACCTGTGGCAGGAGCGGCATCGTGCCAGCTCTTGCCAGGAGAGGTGGTTGAACACTGGCCGGATCACAGAGCAAACCTGAGGGCTGATTTAGTGAGAGGAAGTGGTGATCTGCACACACAGCTAAAACCCATAGACTGCAGAGGAAGGGAAGGAGACATTCTCTGATATTTTCATGAAGTCTCGATTTTAAGCAGATGCGGTGAAAATGGGTCTTAAGGACATGGCCTTCACTAGTATTCCTGCCTGTTTTCCAGAGGTGGAAAATTTTAAATCCCTATCTCCCGACCCCAGCCACAATAAGTACCCACCTACTTCAGGTTGTGCTTTGATGCCCATGCTTCTGTAGATGAAAAGGTGTTACTTTGGGACATAGGGGAGATGTTTCTGGGGAACTTTTTTGTGGTCCCCTCTTTGCCTTCCCTCCAGCTGCAGTGGGATTCCACCAGCACCTTCCCCTGCAATGAAGTCACTTGTTTCTACAGTGGTGATGGGCTAGATTAGGTCTGGGTGGATTTAGCAGTAGCTGTTGTTCCCCTCCTGCAGCACCAAAGGGGAAGCATTTTCTGGATTGTCTCTGATCTTCCCTCCAAGAATTTAATGGAGTTCCTGGAAAAAACGCTTAGAAGGTGATGGGAAATACCTTATATATGGTCCCTGGTCCCTCAGGGCTCACACCCTTCCATTAGTCTATCCTCAGATCTTAATATTTCATTAGAAATTTCCACTTTAATCTTGTGACCAGGTGAATGCACATGCTCACTTCCTGTTTCTCCCTGCAAGTGCTTGTCTGCAATTTTTGATTCAATAAAGTACCCTACAACCTCAGTTCTCCAAGGGATACAAAGAATTACATTTCAGTTTGTTCTGCTTTTCTGGAAGTTATTGTACGATAACAGCCCTGCTATTTTCAGCTCTCAACGCCTCTGAACACGTGTGGGTCGTTTTTCCTAATTTTTGTTTCTTTGTTTGTTTTTCTTTATTTTTTTTTAAAGGTTTAATTTATTTATTTGAGAGAGGGAGTGAGCAAGAGAGAGAGAGAGCACAAGCACGGGGGAGGGCAGCAAGGAGAGGCAGAGGGACAAGCAGACTCCCCACTGAGCAGGGGCCTGACTCAAGGCTCAGTCCCAGGCTCTGAGATCATGACCTGAGCCAAAGGCAGACACTTAACCAACTGAGCCACCCAGGCACCCCTGCTTGTTTTTCTTTAATGTAAATTGTTATTTATCTTAATGTATTGCTGTCAAAAGAAGAGAAGTAAATTTCAGTTGAGTTCTGCCCAAATTCCCATTATACCTCTCTGTAATTTTTTTTAACTGGGTTTCATTTGTTAATATTGAGCCTTGAGACTTCTCTCTATATGGTGGACCTCAGTCTTTTCTCTGATATGTATTTGAACGATATTTTCTTTTAATCTGTGGCTTTTTAATTTTATTTGACTTGATTTGATTTATGTAATTCACTTTTTCTTTTCCTTCCATTTTCAGTGATGAGAAGAACAGAAATGTTAATTTCGAGGAAGTGCAAATCATCAAACATTTCTTTTATGATTCTTACTTTTTGTGTCCTATATGAGAAATCTTTGGCTAACCCAAGGTCACAAAGATTTTTGTGACATATTTTCACAACACATCTAGAAGTGTTATTGTTTTAGTGTTTTGTCTTGAATCTGTTTTTAGTTAATTTGTGTATGTGATGTTTGGATGGATTGTGGTTTATTATTTTTTTACATAGATGAACAGTTGTTTCGTAACCAGTTGTAGAAAAGCCTATCCTTTGTCCATTGGATTTCCCTGACATCTTTGTTAGAAAGTAGTTAACCACTGGGGCACCTGGGTGGCACAGCGGTTAAGCGTCTGCCTTCGGCTCAGGGTGTGATCCCGGCGTTATGGGATCGAGCCCCACGTCAGGCTCCTCTGCTATGAGCCTGCTTCTTCCTCTCCCTCTCCCCCTGCTTGTGTTCCCTCTCTCGCTGGCTGTCTCTATCTCTGTCGAATAAATAATAAAATCTTAAAAAAAAAAAAAAGAAAGTAGTTAACCACTTATGTGTTACCCTATTTCTGGATTCTGTTCCTCTTACCTATGTATCTATGCTTTCACCAATCCCCCACTCTCTTGACTATTGTAACTTCATAATAAGTGCTTAAATTCTTTTCAAAACTATTTCACAATGCTATGTTCTTTATCTTCCCATATAAACTTTGCAACTGGTTTATTGATTTGTATGAAAACTTCTCCGGGGATTTTGGTAGGGATTACTTTGAATGTCTTTATCAGTATTGAATCTTCCAATCTATGAATATGGTATATCTCTAGATTTATTTACTTCTTCCTTGACTTCTGTCATTAATGTTCTTTGTAGCATATAAATCCTACCCATTTTTGGTTAACTTTCACCTCTACATATTATGGAGTTTTTTTGATATTGATAGTGTTGCTATTGTAAATGATACTGTTTTTTAAATTTCACCTTCCAATTGTGAATTGCCAGTATATAAATTACCATCAATTTTACATCTCACATTCAATTTAACAGTGTATACTCCTCCATTAGGTGCATGTGCCATCACTTATTCACTCAAACTTGCTATATTTGGATATTTATGTCATTTCCAACATTTTTCAGTTACCAGTGAATACTTTTGTGCATATATATACATACGTATATATTCATAGTGTTGAAACTGTGCCTTCAGAGTAAATTTCTACAAGTGTTTTGCTAGGTTGAAAGGTAAATGCATATGATCTTTTGTTAGATATTTCCAAACTCCCCCATGAAAGGGTTCTATTTTGCATCCTTACCAGCAATGTGTAAGCGTTCCTCCCACAGCTTCCCCAACAGAGTGTATTATTTTTGTTCAGTCTCATGAATGAGAAATGGTATCTCAATGTAGTTTTAATTTCATTTGTCTTATTAAAGGTGAAGTTGAGCGTCTATTTATGATCCATTTTTAATTTCTCTTCACTAACTGGCTTTTCTTGACTTTTGTCATTTTCCTATAGGATGTTTTAAATGATCTACTTCCATTTAAAAATGTATTTTTATTTTGAGGACAGTTGATCATTATGTGCTATACAACTTGCAAGTGTTTCCTCATGGATTGTTGTTTGCCTTCTGATTTAATTTATGCTGCTTTTTTTTTTAATTTAATTTTATTATATTGTGTTAATCACCATACAGTACATCACCAGATTCCGATGTAAAGTTTGATGCTTCATTAGTTGCGGTATAACACCCAGTGCACCATGCAATACGTGCCCTCCCTACTACCCATCACCAGGCTATCCCCTTCCCCCACCCCCTCCCCTCTGAAGTCCTCAGTTTGCCTCTCACAGTCCATAGTCTCTCATGTTTCATTCCCCCCTCTGATTACCCCCCTTTTCTTTATCCCTTTCTTCCCCTACCGATCCTCCTAGTTCTTATGTTCCATAGATGAGAGAAATCATATGATAATTGTCTTTCTCTGCTTGACTTATTTCACTTAGCATTATCTCCTCCAGTGCCGTCCATGTTGCAGCAAATGTTGAGAATTCGTTCTTTCTGATAGCTGAGTAATATTCCATTGTATATATGGACCACAGCTTCTTAATCCAGTCATCTGTTGAAGGGCATCTCGGCTCCTTCCATGATTTGGCTATTGTGGACAATGCAGCTATGAACATTGGGGTGCATATGGCCCTTCTCTTTACTACGTCTGTATCTTTGGGGTAAACACCCAGTAGTGCAATGGCTGGGTCATAGGGTAGTTCAATTTTTAACTTTTTAAGGGACCTCCACACTGTTTTCCAGAGTGGCTGTACCAACTTGCATTCCCACCAACAATGTAGGAGGGATCCCCTTTCTCCACATCCTCTCCAACAATTGTTGTTTCTTGCCTTGTCTATCTTTGCCATTCTAACTGGCGTAAGGTGGTATCTCAGTGTGGTTTTGATTTGAATTTCCCTGATGGCTAATGATTTTGAACATTTTTTCATGTGTCTGTTAGCCATTTGTATGTCTTCATTGGAAAAGTGTCTGTTCATATCTTCTGCCCATTTTATGATTTGTTTATTTGTTTCTCGTGTATTGAGTTTGAGAAGTTCTTTGTAGATCTTGGATACCAGTCCTTTATCTGTGGTGTCCTTTGCAAATATATTCTCCCATTCCGTGGGCTGTCTCTTAGTTTTTTTGACTGTTTCCTTGGCTGTGCAGAAGCTCTTTATCCTGATAAAGTCCCATAAGTTCATTTTATCTTTTATTTCTCTTGCCTTTGGAGATGTGTCGTGAAAAAGGTTGCTCTGGCCGATGTCATAGAAGTTGTTGCCTATGTTCTCCTCTAGAATTTTGATGGATTCCTGTCTCACATTGAGGTCTTTCATCCATTTGGAGTTTATTTTTGTGTATGGTGTGAGAGAGTGGTCAAGTTTCATTCTTTTGCATGTAGCTGTCCAATTTTCCCAGCACCATTTATTGAAGAGACTGTCTTTTTTCCACCGGATGTTTTTTCCTGCTTTATCAAAGATTAGTTGCCCAAAGAGCCGAGGGTCCATTTCTGGGTTCTCTATTCTGTTCCATTGGTCGATGTGTCTGTTTTTGTGCCAGTACCATGCTGTCTTTGTGATCACAGCTTTGTAGTACAGCTCGAAATCCGGCATTGTGATGCCCCCAGCTTTGTTTTTCCTTTTCAACAGTTCCTTGGAGATTCGGGGCCTTTTCTGGTTCCATACAAATTTAAGGACTATTTGTTCCAGTTCTTTGAAAAATGTCCTCGGTATTTTGATCGGGATAGCATTGAAAGTGTAGATTGCTCTGGGTAGTATGGACATTTTAACTATGTTAATTCTTCCAATCCATGAGCATGGAATATTTTTCCATCTTTTTATGTCTTCCTCAATATCTTTCAAAAGTGATCTATAGTTTCTAGCATATAGGTCCTTTACGTCTCTGGTTAAGTTAATTCCAAGGTAACGCATGGTTTTTGGTGTTATTGTAAATGGGATGGATTCCCTAATTTCTCTTTCTTCAGTCTCGTTATTCGTGTATAGAAATGCAACTGATTTCTGGGCATTGATTTTGTATCCTGCCACCTTACTGAATTGTTCTATAACTTCTAATAGTTTGGGAGTGGATTCCTTTGGGTTTTCCATATAGAGTATCATGTCATCTGCAAAGAGAGACAGTTTGACTTCTTCTTTGCCGATTTGGATACCTTTGATCCCTTTTTGTCTTCTGATTGCTGTTGCAAGGACTTCTAGTACTATGTTGAATAATAGTGGCGAGAGTGGGCATCCTTGTCGTGTTCCTGATCTTAAGGGAAAGGCTTCCAGCTTTTCCCCATTGAGAATAATGCTTGCAGTAGGCTTTTCATAGATGGCTTTTATGAGATTGAGAAATGTACCCTCTATTCCTACACTCTGAAGGGTTTTAATCAGGAAAGGATGCTGTATTTTGTCAAATGCTTTTTCTGCATCAATTGAGAGGATCATATGGTTCTTGAGTCTTTTCTTGTTGATATGATGTATCACATTGATTGATTTGCGAGTGTTGAACCATGCTTGCATCCCAGGTATGAATCCCACTTGGTCATGATGGATAATCCTTTTAATGTACTGTTGGATTCTATTAGCAAGGATCTTGTTGAGGATTTTGGCATCCATATTCATTAGAGAAATCGGTCTGTAATTCTCCTTTTTGAGGGGGTCTTTGCCTGGTTTGGGGATCAAGGTAATATTAGCCTCATAGAATGAGTTTGGTAGCTTTCCTTCTGTTTCTATTTTTTGAAATAGCTTTAGGAGAATAGGTATTATTTCTTCTTTGAATGTTTGGTAGAATTCCCCAGGAAAACCGTCTGGGCCTGGAGTTTTATTATTTGGAAGGTTGTTTATCACTGACTCAATTTCTTCATAGTTAATTGGCCTATTTAAGAAATCTATTTCTTCCTGTTTCAGTCTTGGTAGTTTATAGGTTTCCAGGAAGGCCTCCATCTCTTCCAGATTGTTTAGTTTTTTGGCATATAGCTGTTGATAAAAGTTTCTAATAATCCTTGCAATTTCAATGGTGCTGGTCGTGACCTCTCCCTTTTCAGTCATAATTTTAATAATCTCAGTCCTTTCTCTTTGTTTTTGGACAAGTTTTGCCAGTGGTCTATCAATTTTATGGATTCTCTCAAAGAACCAGCTTCTAGTCCTGTTGATCTGCTCTACTGTGGTTCTGGTCTCTAATTCATTGATTTCTGCTCTAATCTTGGTCAACTCCTTCCTTGTCAGTGGGTTAGGCCTGTCCCTCTGTTGCTGTTCCAGTTTCTTGAGGTGAGAATATAGAAACTGCATTTTAGATTTTTCTATTCTTTTGAGTGAGGCTTGGATGGCTATGTATTTCCCCCTTAGGACTGCCTTTGCAGTATCCCATAGGTTTTGGACCGTTGTGTATTCATTCTCGTTGGTCTCCATAAATTGTTTAATTTGTTTTTTGATTTCCTGGTTTATCGAGTCATTCTTGAGCAGGATGGTTCTTAGCCTCCAAGTGTTTGAGTTTCTTCCAGGTTTTTCCTTGTGGTTGAGTTCCAATTTCAGAGCGTTGTGGTCTGAGAATATGCAGGGGATAATTTCAATCTTTTGGTATTGGCTGAGACCTGTTTTGTGTCCCAGAGCATGATCTATTCTTGAGAATGTTCCATGGGCATTTGAATAGAATGAGTATTCTTTGGTTCTGGGGTGTAGTGTTCTATATATATCTATGAGGTCCAACTCGTCGAGTATGGCATTCAAAGCCTTTGATTCTTTGCTTAGTTTTTGCCAGGGTGTTCTGTCTATTTCTGATAGTGGGGTGTTGAGGTCCCCTACTATTACTGTGTTCTTATCTATATGTCTCTTTATTTTGGTTAAGAGTTGGCTTGTGTATCTTGCTGCTCCCCTGTTGGGGGCATATATATTAATAATTGTCATATCCACTTGTTGAATACTTCCTTTAAGAATAATATAGTGCCCTTCTGTATCTCTCTCTATGGCCTCTAGTTTAAAATCCAGTCTATCTGATATGAGAATTGCTACTCCAGCTTTCTTTTGAGGTCCATTTGCGTGGAAGATGGTACTCCATCCCCTTACTCTAAGTCTGAATGCATCTTTGGGTTCAAAATGAGTCTCTTGTAGACAGCAAATGGATGGGTCATGTCTTTTTATCCAATCTGCAACCCTGTGGCGTTTTATGGGAGAGTTTAAGCCATTTAGATTGATAGAGATTATTGACAGATATGATTTTAATGATGCCATTTCTCTTTAAAGTCTTTGTATCGGTTGTGACTTGCTGCTCTGTATCACTCTTGGGGCCTTTTTACCTTTATAGAGCCCCCCTTAATATCTCCTGTAGGGCTGGTTTCGTGGTTACGAAATTGGTTAATGATTGGCGATTTTGGAACGTCTTTATTTCTCCATCAATTCTGAATGACAGCTTTGCTGGATAAAGGATCCTTGGCTGCATGTTTTTCTCTGAAAGAGCTTTAAAAATGCCCCCCCAAGCCTTTCTCTCATTCCAGGTCTCTGTAGACAGGTCTGACGTAATCCTGATACCTTTGCCTTGGTACGTGAGAAATTTCTTTGCCCTGGCCGCTTTCAATACTGTATCCTTGGATCTAATATTTGCGAATTGCACTATGACATGCCGTGGCGTAGGTTTGTCCTGGTTGAGCTTGGATGGGGTCCTCTCTGCCTCTTGGACACGAATGCTTGTTTCCCTTGCTAGATTAGGGAAGTTTTCAGCTACAATTTGTTCAAATATCTCTTCTAGACCTCTGTTTTTCTCCACCCCTTCAGGGATGCCGATGATTCTGACATTGGATCGTTTCATAGAGTCAGTAATCTCCCGTAATCTACATTCGTGGGCGTGGATTTTTTTAAGACCAGCTTCTATTTTCGTTTTTTCTTCTACTAACCCATCCTCCAATTCGCTAACGCGTTCCTCTGCCTCGGTGACCCTGGCCGTCAGAGCCTCTAGTTTTGACTGCATTTGGCTCATAGAATTTTTAATTTCTGTCAGATTCGCTCTCATTTCTGCCCTTAGGGATTCTATATTCTCAGCAACGCTTTCTCTGATGCTTTTTTCAAGTTTACTCATCATCTTGACCATTGTTGCTCTGAATTCCATTTCTGATAATTGGGATACATCCATATGTATTAATTCTGTGGCCGAGGCCAATTCTGTGGCAGAGGCCACAGACTCATTATCTTTTCTTTGCTGGGGGGGACTTCTCCTTCTCGTCATTCTGATGAAGAGAGATTGCAGGGTTGTCCAGAGCCCAAGTGTTGACTGGGACCCAGGCCGTGCGCCCTTGTTTTATAGAGATCTTAGGGATGTGGGCTTCTTCCTTAAAGAGTTTATTTATTTATTTGAGAGAGAGAGAGACAGTCAGCAAGAAAGGGAACCCAAGCAGAGGAGTGGGAGAGGAAGAAGCAGGTTCCCGGTGGAGAAGCCCGATGAAGGACTCCTTACGGAGCGTTGTGATCACACCCTAATCCGAAGACAGGTGCTTGGTGACTGCGCCACTCAGGCGCTCCGGGTTGTGGGCTTCTTGATTTTTCAGCCTGCCTTCTGGGGGAGGGGCCTGCCTGCAGGTACTCAGAAAACCCTGTTTGGGTAGAGTCTCTGTGTCCCTTGCGAGGGGGGATGGGGATGGGCACCCTGTGAGCCGGTATTTCCGGGCTTTTGTTCTCTGGCGGCTTTCCCTGGCGGTTTGCTATGCCTCTTCTGAGAGAGCAGCAGCGGCTGAAATTCAGCCTCTGTCTCAGAACAGAGGGATCGCGGATCGTTCTCCACTGATGTTCTGGCCACTTTAACTCTGTTTCTGTTGGTGCTGCTCAACCCTGCAGCATCCCGGGCTGTGCGCCCCACACCCGGCGTCCCAGCCCTCACTTCCAGGGCCGGCACGTCTCTGTCCTTTGTGTTTCCAACCCCGCCCGCCGCCAGCCGCCCCGCGCGGGCTCCCGGAGCTCCCCGTCTCAGTCTGGTGTCTCACGGGTGCTGACCGCGAGTCCGCCTGCTCCCCCGTGCAGGTGGCCCTCCAGCCGCCAGCCGCCCCGCGGACGCTCCCGGAGCTCCCGGTCTCAGCCTCGATCCAGTGAGCACACCGGAGCTCCGGAGCTCCGTGAGATGCTTGGTGGTGCACGCTCCCGGCTCACGGACTCAGTCTGCCGTTTCCAGAGTGCGGGTCCGCGGTCCGCCCGCTCCCCGGTGCAGGTGGCCCGCCAGCCGCCCTGCGCGCGCGCTCCTGGAGCTCGCGTTCTAAGTCTGTTGTCTCGCGGGTGCCGTCCGCGAGTCCGCCTGCTCCCCCGTGCAGGTGGCCCGCCAACCGCCAGCCGTCCCGCGTGCGCTCCCGGAGCTCCCTTCTCAGCCTGCTGTCTCAAGCGTGCGGGTCCGCGGTCTGTCCGCTCCCCCTTGCAGGTGGCTACCGCTTCCCGGCGCCCTGACACGGCGGCTCCCTCCCCCTTCTGTTTAGCTTCCGATATCTGTGCGCGGTTTCACGGCTCCCCGCTTCGTACCTCGATACTCAGCGCTGGAGATGTTCATTTGTAGAGATCCAGATGTATCTTCCTGCGTCTCAGGCTGATTCCGTGGATGTTCCTGCTGATCTGGTACCTATCCAGCTCAACTCAGGGGACCGGCTGAAAAAGGTGTCCCCTACTCCTCCGCCATCTTAACCTCCTCCTATGCTGCTTTTTGCCATGTGAGCTTTGTTTTCATTTTCATGGAGTAAAATTTATCAACATATTTTCTTATTGTATCTTTAACTATAGTCGCATTGCTTTACTCTTTTTTGCACAGAAGGGGCTGCCAACATTTTTCTGTACAGAGTCAGATAACAAATATTTTACTTAGGCCGTTTGGCCCTAAGGTGTCTCCTGTGATTTGTCACCTCTGCCACTGCAGCCCCAGAGCAGCCATAGACAGTTAGGAAATGCATAGGCGTGGCTGTGTGCCAGGACGGTCAGCAGCAGGTGTCCTACTAGAAATGTCCGAAAGGAAAAGTTTTCTATTTCCCCTTATTCTGTTATTTAAAATAAAAAAGTAAAGAAAATAATCGGTTATGGGTTTTGTTCTATATTTTGCTAATATATGGTCAAATATGCCATAATAACCCATCTAAGCAATGTGAGGCCTCAATATCGTGAGCATTAGGGCTGCTCCAAGCACATGTAAGAACTTCATATGTATTCTTTATGTTACTGCTCTCAACAGATCCTCCAGGAAAACATATATATATTTTCCATTTACAAATGAGGAAAATGAATCAAAGACATGTTGAGAAATTTATTCAGAGTAATACAGTTAATATGGGGAGAGTGGATGTGTAACAAAGGGTCATTGATCCCTGAATGTGGAATGGGGTGCCCCTAATACCTCTAGGATACAGGGTTTATACCTTGGTCTCTCCTGTGCTCCCAAATAGCTGATTGTTTACTTCAGAAATTAATGGTCAGATTCCTTCAGGATGGCCTCAGACACTAATGAAAGACATTGACTTTTTACATGTGACCAATCATTGCACTTCTGAAGAACTGTAATGCTCATGAATAAAATCAGAAAGTAGTAAAAACAGGAAATATTGATGTAAAATATATCCCCCTTCCTGTCTTCATTCTGAATCATTTCAAGTACTACAAATCTCTTTCTCTACAGTGAATTAACAAACGAATTTTTCTCTGAACCATCCACCCCGTATTTTCGTTCTCAGACAATTGAATTTCATGGGAAATAGCATCGAGTACTTATATGTGTACCATCGAGGCTGATATCACGCGAGGCTCACTGTGTGAGCAGAATCTAAGATGTCTGCCTGCAGAGTTCAGGAAATACCGCAGAGGGAGCGGCTCAGGCTGCCACCCAGCTGCGCAGCCTCCGTGGTCGCCCGTATGGAGCAGGATGTGGGTGGGTCAGACCTGAGGACGGTTCTTGTGCAGCTCCTCTTGGCAACGCTGATGCCGTGGGTCCCAATCCCAGCAGGCACAGTAGTACACGGCCTCGTCTTGTTTCTCTAAGAAATTTATATTCAAGGTTGAAGTGGAAGTAAGAGCATTTTTACTTGCTTCAAGTTTGTTTTTCTTCCCACCTAAAGAAACTTGACCAGAGCTTGCCTGGATATATGTTAGATGTTCTATCTCCTGATCTGGCTTCTGCCGGTACCAGTGTATCTTTGCATTGTTAAAGTCCGAAATGAACACCTTGCATGATATGTGGGCACTCTTATCTCTTGCTCTGGAAATTGATATTTCCGGTTGCTCCAATTTCACCTGGCCAAGGCCAACTGCAAGCAAAGAAGAGAAATTCCCATGAACAAATGATATGGAAAAAGGCAACAATAAAGAAGTTCTTGAGTGTCTCCTGCAGNTAAAGGCAACAATAAAGAAGTTCTTGAGTGTCTCCTGCAAACTGGAGTGACTGGGGGACAACTCACAGGCCCAGAGGCAGGAGAAGATGACTGCTTCCAGAAGTGGCATCC